>NC_064820.1:322500-435000 GCF_024166365.1 Elephas maximus indicus | reverse complement strand
ATAGACAACTGAGCACCTCCAGCATTGCATCTGTTTGTTGAAACATCTCAATTGGTATTCAGTCAATTCCTGGAGCCTTGTTTTTTCCAATGACCTCAGTGCAGATTGGACTTCTTCTTTTAGTACCATGGATTTTTTTTTTTTTGAGGGGGGTGAGGGGAATTTAGGTGAAAGTTTCCAGAGCAAATTAGTTTCTCATTAAACATTTAATACACAAAGTGTTTCGTGACATTGGTTGCCAACCCCGTGATGTGTCAACACTCTCCCCTTTTCCACCCTAGGTTCCTATTTCCATTCGTCCAGTTTTCCTGTTCCTTCTTGTGTTTGCTTTTGGGCTGGTGTACCCATTAGTCTTGTATACGTGATTGAACTATGAAGAACGTCCCTCATGTGTGTTATTGTTGGCTCTACAGACCTGTTTAATCTTTGGCTGAAGGGTGAACTGCAGGAGTGACTTCAGTACTGATATAAAAGGCTGTCTGGGGGCCATACTTCTGGGGTTTCTACAGTCTGTCAGACTAGCAAGCCTGCTCTTTTTTCTTTTTGGTGAATCTGAATTTTGTTCTGCATTTTTCTCCCACTCTGTCTGGGAACCTCTACTGTAACCCTTGCCAGAGCAGTTGGTGGTGGTAACTGGGCACCATTTAGTTGTTCTGAACTCAGTCTGGTGCAGGTTGTGGTAGTTGAGGTCCATTAGTCCTTTGGACTAATTTTTCTCTTGTGTCTTTGGTCTTCTTCATTCTGCTTTGCTCCAGCCGGGATGGGACCAGTAGATGTATCTTAGATGGCTGCTCACAGGCTTTTAAGACCCCAGTCTCTATTTACCACAGCCAGATGTAGAATATTTTCTTTATAGTCTATGTTATGCCGATCAATTGAGCTAGATGTCACCCAAGGCCATGGACCCCAGCCCTCAGCCTAGTAGCTCTGTCTATTAGGGCATTTGGATGTGTCTGTGAAGCTTCTATGGCTTTACTCTGGTCAAGTTATGCTAACTTCCCCAATATTGTATACTGTCTTATCCTTCATCAAAGTTAACACTTATCTACCATCTAGTTGGTGTTTTTCCATCCTCACCCCTTCCCTCCCTTATAACCATCAAAGATTCTTTCTTTCTGTGTGGAAACATTTTCATGTGTTTTTATAATAGTGCTTTCATACAGTATCTGTCCTTTTGTGATTGACTTATTTCAGTCACCATAATGTCCTCCAGATTCATCTATGTTGTGAGACGTTTTGCAGATTTATCATGTTTTTATCGTTGCATAGCCTTCCATTGTGTGTATGTACCGTAATTTGTTTATCCATTCATCTGTTGACGGGCACTTAGATTGTTTCCATCTTTTTGGTACCATAGATTCTTGTTCATATGCTACCTCCTGAAATGGTTGATCCGTGACCAATTCTTTTTGGTAGAGTGACTGTATATGCCTTCCATCTTCTTTTGATGCTTCCTGAATTATTCAATATTATACGAAAACTTATTCATCTTCTAGGGGGTATTTTTGTGGGGGACTTGTGGAAGTGTAGCTAAAGGGCCACATTTTTCCTTCATTGGGTGCCCAAGAGATTTCATCAGTCCATAATTGGCTAATCTTCAGATTTGGGGAGCTCTCATTATGCAGTAATAATAAGGCCATTCAAAAGCAGCTGCAGCAGTACATGGACAGGGAACTGCCAGAAATTCAGGCCAGATTTAGAAGAGGACGTGGAACCAGGGATACCATTGTTGATGTCCAGTGGATCCTGGCTGAAAGCAGAGAATACCAGAAAGATGTATACCTGTGTTTTATTGACTATGCAGAGGCATTCAACTGTGTGGATCATAACAAATTATGGATAACATTGTCGAGAATGGGAATTCCAGAACACTTAATTGTGCTCAAGAGGAATCTGTACATGGATCAACAGGCAGTCGTTTGAACAGATCAAGGGAATACTGCATGGTTTAAAGTCAGGAAAGGTGTGGGTCAGGGTCGTATCCTTTCACCATACCTATTCAATCTGAATGCTGAGCAAATAATCCGAGAAGCTGGACATTATGAAGAAGAATGGGGCATCAGATTGGAGGAAGACTCATTAACAACCTGTGTTATGCAGGTCACACGCCCTGCTTGCTGAAAAGTGAAGAGGACTTGAAACACTTACTGATGAAGATCAAAGATCACAGTATGGATTACACCTCAACATAAAGAAAACAAAAATTCTCACAACTGGGCCAATAAGCAACATCATGATAAATGGAGAAAAGATTGAGATTATCAAGGATTTCATTTTACTTGGATCCACAATCAACAGCCATGGAAGCAGCAGACAAGAAATCAAAAGACGCATTGCATTGGGCAAATCTGCTGCAAAGGACCTCTTTAAAGTGTTGAAAAGCAAGGATGTCACCTTGAAGACTAAGGTGTGCCTGACCCAAGCCATGGTATTTTCAATTGCTTCATATGCATGTGAAAGCTGGACAATGAATAAGGAAGACCAAAGAAGAATTGACTCCTTTGAATTGTGGTGTTGGCGAAGAATATTGAATACACCACAGGCTGACAAAAAAACTAACAAGTCTGTCTTGGAAGAAGTGCAGCTAGAATGCTCCTCAGAAGCAAGGATGGTGAGACTACGCCTAACATATTTTGGACATATTATCAGGGGGGATCAGTCCCTGGAAAAGGACATCATGCTTAGTAAAATAGAGGGTCAGTGAGAAAGAGGAAGACCCTCAACGAGACAGACTGACGTAGAGGCTGCAACAACGGGATCAAGCATAGCAACAGCTGTGAGGATGGCGCAGGACTAGGTAGTGCTTCGTTCTTTGAGCACAGGTCGCTGTGAGTCAGAACTGACTCAATGGCACCTAACAACAACAACATTATACAGTAGTGCAAATTTGGATTTTAAGCCTCAAACTTTTGATTGCTCATGAGAAACTTAATTTCCCTTCCAGGGGCCAAACAGAGAAAGCTCTTGTCTGTTCCTGGGGTTATAAAAGGTGGGAGTTTTTATGGCATCTTTTTCATGGACAAGCAACCTTCAGGGTCCTGGTGTTTGACAGGGGCCTCGACTCCACCTCTCTGCCCTGAAGCCTGGAGTCATCCAACTGGGCAGGCCTGGGCAACATGCCAAATGAATTATATAAGCCGTAAAAAAAAAACCAGAAACACAAACCCGTTGCTGTCGAGTTGATTCCAACTCATAACGACCCTACAGGACAGAGTAGAACTGCCCCATAGTGTTTCCAAGGAGCACCTGGTGGATTCAAACTGTCACCTTTTTGGTTAGCAGCTGTTGTTCTTAACCACTATGCCACCAGGGTTTTCAAATGAATAATATACACGCCAATAATTACTTTTCCAGAACATGTATGTCCTGAATGGGCCAAATATCTGAGGTCAAAGGCCTCAATCAGGGAGTTGCAGAATGGAACACTGTTGGCGGTGAGGGCTTTGCTCCACTGGTGTGACTGGTCACTCAGAAAAGTGTGAGAACCCCACGGCCAACACCGCACTTGGACACCTCACACACTCACCGCACCTCTCACTGGGCACTGCATTTCGAATGTCCTGCACGTTCACCACATCTCTCACCTGTAAGCACACTCAGACACACCGCACAGTCAGACATCCCTCACAGTGGCTACACCTCTCACCCAGCACTGCATTCGGACACAGCACACAGTCGACAGCCTGCACACTAGGATACCCCTCACACCTGCCATGCATCTACCCCACACCACACTTGGACACCCACACACTCACCACGTCCTCTCACCCAGCACTGCGATCAGATGCCCTGCAAACTCGGACACCCTGCACACTTGGATCCACTGCACACTTGTACATCTCTCACCCTCACTGTGCCTCACACTCAGCACCACACTCACACACCTGCCACACCTCTCACCCCACACCATACTTACACACCTGCACACCTGCCACGCCTCTCACCCTAAATCACACTCATGTACCTGCACACTTGCCACACCACTCACCTCCACACCACACTCACACACCTGCACACCTGCCACGCCACTCGCCCCCACACCACATTCACACACCTGCACGCCTGCCACGCCACTCGCCCCCACACCACACTCACACACCTGCACGCCTGCCACGCCACTCACCCCCACACCACACTCACACACCTGCACGCCTGCCAAGCCACTCACCCCCGCACCACACTCACATGCCTGCACACCTGCCACGCCTCTCACCCCACGCCACACTTGCACACCTGCCACACCTTTTACTCAGCACCATACTCACTTCCTGTGCCTCTCACCATGGCCTGATCCCAGACCCTGAGAAACACCCTGGACTAAGGCTGGGAGAAAAAAAAAAAAAGGCTGGGGGAGGGGTGGAAATCACTATCTGATGAAAGTTAAGTCATAAGAAAAGCTTAATTAGGAAGATTTTTAAACCCTGACAACAATAAACATTTTCAAGGGCAACAATTACAAATTTAGCAGACTGAAAAGATATTTTTGCTTTTTTTACCTGGTGAAAGCCCAGATAGTCCACAATCGTTGCTGAAGCATAAAAGATCATTCCTTCTGCACTCACCACCAAAGCAAAGCCGTTGAGAGACTGGAAAAAACAAAGAGAAAATTGAGATTGGCTCCTGGAGAAATTCATGAAATCACTCAAGATGTAAAAGTGAAAACAAGGTTTTTGTTTAAGTTTTCAACTGTTCCTTTCTGTTTTCTAGCGCACGTTCATACCTGCAGAACTGCCACTTTTCATTTGTTTATTACCATTTCGTAACAGGTCCCAAGGTAGCAGGTGGTGTGGGAACTGGGTCATGGTGTAAGGCTCAAGACTTTGTTCAGGAATTTAAAATTTATGTTTATAAACTATAAACATCATCATGATGAGATAGCGAGATACCAGGGATGCGTGAAACAAACAAAAAAGAGAAACATTTTATTTTACTCTGTGAGGACTTTTCCTATTCATACACTTTCTTCTATACAATATCTTGGAGTACTTTTTTAAAAGAGTTTTTGTCATGAAAAAAAGGTGGGCTCTATCAAACCCAAATTTTTCTGTGGCCACTGAAATAATCGCGCTTTTTCTTTAGTCTATCAACGTGCTAAATAGTGTTGATAGGCTGAATCATTCTCGCGTCTTTGGTATAAACCCTGTGTGATCGTGATTATTTTCCATATACTCTTGGAACTGATTAACTTCACTGAGGACTTATGATCTGACAGGAGTAAAGCTGGTCTATAACACCTCTCCTTATTTTGACAGCAAGTACAAGGAATCATCAAAAAGTGAGTTGGATGTAGGCCTGGCCACCCCAAATGTCAGCTCCTGTTTTCCAAGCAGACATCCTGGCCTCACCATGTGGGTCCTCTCGGGCTGATCGCTGGGGGCTCAACTGAGCATAGACTCAATCTCTGGCCCTTCTGCTCTCAGCCAGCCCCGGCTCCCAGTGGTCCCATCTCTGGTCCACAGTCCCAGCCTCATGCCCCTTCCAGGACCTTCCTGGACACCTGGCTGGTGTCCACAGGATGCCTGGCGTATGCCCTGAAGTGCCAGAGCCAGAAGGCACCAGAATTAAGGGCCATAGGGCACAACAGGGGAGTGTGTGGCCAGGATGCTTGGGTCTGGGTGCCCCAGGCTGGCCCAGCTCCACCTCAGAGGCCACCACATGCTAGACCTTGGGGCAGCCATAACCTCCCATTGGAGCTCCATGCTGTTGTCCCCCTCAAGAAGGAAATCTGGCTGCGTCTCCATGGAGCCAAAACTGTCTACACTCTCCACCCCCCAACCAGGGTCTGCATGTAGAATCCAAGGGCCTGGTGTCACCCGGTGTCACCTAGGCAGCCTGCAGGTAGTGTCGGGGGCTCTTCCTGGCAGACCTCATGAGGCTGGGCTTCCTCTGCTGTGCACAGCTGTTAGCTCAGTCCCTGTCTCCCCTTGTCACTGGCAGCAACATACCTGCTGACCCCCAGTGTTTCCTTTTGAACACAAGATGCCCAGTGGCAATAAACAGAATGGGGGTCTGCTCCCATTGGACCTGGTGATCCTTCCTTGATGGGACTACCCAGTGCCTTCTGCCAGCAGGGGCAGGGGACAGGTGGGAGGAGAAGGACACAGCACCCAGTCCCTGCAGGGCCAGAGCTCACCAGCTCTCCTCCCTAACTGTCCACTCCCCTTGCCCTGAAAGCCACCAGCTCAAGGCTTGGCTGGATACCGAGGGTGGGCTGACCTGCCCCATTGAGGCTCTGAGGAGAGTGGTGCAAAATGGAGGGTCGTTTTAGATGCAGGACACTTTCTAAGAGGGCAGGTTTGTGCGTGGCCCCTCAGGGGGATAACAGGACATCTGGAGGCCCAGGAGTCTAGGTAGGGACAGTGCCATGTGGGGTGATGGGCATGGGGAACACATGGGGCAGAGAAGGGACAGCCAGCCTGGCACACACATATGGCCATCCGTCCCCGGAGAGCCAGCCCCCTCTTGAGCCACCTGCTTCCCAACCTGTTTCTTCTGGAGACCCCAGACTCTGTTCTCTCTGGGCTGTGCCCTGGGGTGGGGGGGGAGCATGAGAGAGAGACTGGGTGGACACTCAGGACAAAGCCCAGAGCCCAGCAAACCTTGATGCCGTGGTACTGCCAGGAGAAGGAGGGAGGTTGAGGCAGAGAGACCTAGGCAGACTCCTGAGCACCCCAGCCTTCTCCCACCCCTCAGGTAGCACAGGAACCTGGCAAGGAGTCAGCTCCATTCCCCACCATGAGGAGGAAGGCAGAATAAAGTAGATTGTTGAATTATAGAAAAACAAGTTATATCCTTTGAACACTTCAGTATGTGCCTTATAATATCATTTCAGCCACAAAATTGCTTTTACTTGTAATTATGCAAAAGTTTCAACACACACAAAAGTATAAAAAACAGTGGATTCAGTAAATTTAAACCCCATGTACCCATCAGCCAGCCTCAACAATTATCAACTCATGTCTAATTTTGCCTCATCTCTATCCCCCACTACTGAATCATTTTGAAGCAAATCTCAGACACCCTATCAGTTAATCCAGAAATATCTCAGTTGTAAATTAACTTCCATGAAGATTGTGGTCATTAGCAGTAAAATACAGTTACTCATTTCCCTGTTATTGACCATGCTAGGCATCATGTCTTCCTTTTTAATCTTTGAAAATTTTACAAGTGATACATTATTTTACTGTTATTTTAATTGTCATTTCATTGATTACTATTGATTGAAAAGACACTTCATACACTCACTGGTAATTTGTATTCTTTTTAAAACTGCCTAGGCACATCATTTGCCAATTTTGCTAACATGGTTTTTAGATATCAATTTCTAAGAGCCTTTAAAATATTGGTATTGGAGACTTCTGGACAGTGGAGGATAATGGCAGCTGCCTAAACTCAAATTTCCCACACATTCTAAAAACCAAGGGAGTACAATAAAGAACAAGCAAACTACAGAAGCTCATGTCCTTCGCATAACTAGAATACAGACAAATGCTATGAACTTGAAATTATGTGTAAACAGAAAAATCAACATCAAATCCCAGTGGATTAAAATGGTTATGTCACAAAAGAAAAAAGCATATAATCTCTCTGCAAGACGGTAGAGAAATAGGAGCCAATTAAATCCAGTGTAAGCAGAAGGAAGTAAAAAAAGAGTGGAAAATCAGTGAAAATTGCTTAAAACAGTCAAATAATACAGAACATGACCAAAGTAAAAGTTTGGTCCTTCAAAAAGATTGAAAAAAACTGATAAACCCCTAGTAACACCAATTGAGAAATTGACAGATTGCTGATACCAGGAATCAAAAAAACTACATCATTACAGACCCTACATTTTCTTAACATGTTTTTATCCTATTAAAAAGATAACATGTTAAGAATAATGTTTAGTAAATTAGACAATTTAAATGAAATGGACAAATTCCTTAAAAAAGCACAATTTAACAAAAGTGAGAAAAGAAGAACTATGAAATCTAAATAACCCAATATCTATTAAACAAGTTGAATTTGTAATCAAAACCTTCCCCCCCCCAAAAAAAAACCTCCAGGCTCAAATTAAAAAAAACATAAAATACCTAGGAATATATCTAATGAAAGATGTGCAAAACCTGTATATTGAAAAGTACAAAACATTACTGAGAGAAGACCTAAATAAACTAAGAGATATACAGTATTCATGAATTGAAAGGTTCAATATAGGCAAAATATCCAATCTCCCTAAATTGATCTGTAGATATAATGCCATCCCAATCATAATCCCAGTACGGTTGTTTGTGTTTGTTGTAGATTTTAACAAGCTGATTCTAAAATTTACACAGAAATGCAAAGGGTCTAGGACAAAGCAATCTTGTTTGAGATGAACAAAACTGTAACTGACTTCATAACTTACTATAAAAAACTATGGCAATTAATACAGTGTAGCATTGATGTAAGGATAGACAAACTGATTTTCAACCACGGTACTAAGTCAATCCAATGGGGAAAGGAAGTTCCTTCAAATGAATGTTCTTGGGACAGCTAATTATTTGTATGAAAAAAGTAAGCCCTGATCCTATCTCATTACACATGCAAAAATTAATTTGACATACATCATAAAACTAAATATAAAACCCAGAACCATAAAGCTTCAAGAAGAAAATATCTTCATGATTTTGGGGTAGGTTGGATAGAACATAAAAATACAAATCATTAAAGAAAAAAAACTTGATAATTGGAATTATTGAAAGACACTGTTGAAAAAAAAAATGAAGGGACAGACCAGAGTGTGAGAGAAAAAAAATTCACAGAACATTGACAAAGGACTTGTAACCAGAATATTTAAAGAAATTCTATGAATCAACAATCCAATTTTTAAAAATGGGCGGAAGCCTTGAACATGTACTTCACAAAAGGAGATAGAGGATATACATACGAAAATGTGCTCAACATCATTAGTCATCAGGGAAATGCAAATTAAAGCACATAAGACACTGTTTCACGCTCACTAGAATTGCCACCAGCAGTGTTTGTTCATTGTATATAGGGTCGCTATGAGTTGCAACCTATCAACTCCACGGCAGCTGACAGCAACGGCAGAATGGCTACCATGAAAACGACCACGACACTGTGCGTTACTGGTGGGAGTGTAAAGTGCTACATCCACTTTGGAAAACTGTTCTACAGTAGCTTATAAAGATATGTGTACATCCACCCTACGAACCAGCAATTCCTCTGTTGGTATTTATCAAGCAAAACTGGTATGTTCACAAAGACTTTGAACAAGAATGTCCATAGCAGCTTTATTTGTAACATCTAAAAGCTGGAGAATGGATAAACAAATTGCAGTAAATCACGGAGCCCTGGTGGCTCAGTGGTTAAGATTTCAGGCTGCTAACCAAAAGGCCAGCAGTTTGAATCCGCCAGGCACTCCCTGGAAACTCTGTGTAGTTCTGATCTGTCCTATAGGGTTGCTATGAGTCAGAATCGACTTGACAGCAACAGGGTTGTGCGGTTTTTGTTTTCGTTTGTTTAATATAATCATAAAATGGAACACTACTTTGCAATAAAAAGAGCAAATTACTGATGATGCAAAAACATGGATGAACCTCAAAAGCATTATGCTGAGTCACAGAAACTATACTCAAAAATATGTACTCTATGATTTATTTATATGATGTTCAAGAACAGCCAAAGGTAATCTATAGTGATAGATGATATAAATGTATCCTAAACCAGCCACTTATTTAGTGGCATTTCCAGTAAGATCAGGAAACAAGGCAAGGATGCCCACTGTCCTTATATAAGGGATGCCCAAACAGCTCATTAATGGATGAGGGAAGCAGTAAGATATTGTTGTCAGATGCCATCGAGTCCTTTCCAACTCAAAGCAACACTATAAGGGGACAAAACATTGCCTGGTCCTGCGCCATCCTCACCATCATTGCTATGTTTGAACCCATTGTTGCAGCCACTGTGTCAATCCATCTTGAGGGCCTTCCCCTTTTTCACTGACCCTGTACTTTACCAAGCATGATTTCCTTCTTCAGGGACTGGTCCCTCCTGATAACATGTCCAAAGTACAGGAGATGGAATCTCACCATCCTTGCTTCTAAGGAGTATTCTGGTTATACTTCTCTAAGACAGATTTGTTCATTCTTTTGGCAGTCCATGGTATATTCAATATTCTTTGCCAACACCATGATTCAAAGGCATCAATTCTTCTTTAGTCCTCCTTAATCATTGTCCAGTTTTCACATGCATATGAGGCAATTGAAAATACCATGAGTTGAGTGAGGTGCACCTTAGTCTTAAAAGTGACATCTTTTTTTTTTTTTTTTAACACTTTAGGGAGGTTTTTTTGCAGCAGATTTGCCTAATGGAATATGTCATTTGATTTCTTGACTGCTGCCTCCACAGGTGTTGATTGTGGATCCAAGTAAAATGAAATCCTTGACAACTTCAATCTTTTCTCCATTTAACATTTCAATATTTTCTCCACTGCTTATTGGTCCAGTTGTGAGAATTTTTGTTTTCTTTATGTTGAAGTGTTCAAGAGCAAGTTTCAGAGTCTCTTCTGACATCCATTTTGATCTTTTCTTTCTTTCCTGTCTTTTTAATGACCTCTTGCTTTCTTCATATGTGCAGTCCTTGATGTCATTATACAACTTGTCTGGTCTTCAGTCATTAGTGTTCAATGTGTGAAATCTACTCTTGAGATGGTCACAAAATTCAGGTGGGATTTACTCAAGGTCATACTCTGGCTCTTGTGGACTTGTTCTAATTTTCTTCAGTTTCAACTTGAACTTGCATATGAACAATTGATGGTCTGTTCCGCAGTCAGTCCCGAGCCTTGTTCTGACTGATGATACTGATCTTTTCAAGTGTCTCTTTCCACAGATGTAGTCAATTTGATTTCAGTGCATTGAACATCAAGTAGCTAAAGCAAAAGGAAGAAATGATGAAGTAAAAAGCTGAACAGAAGATTTTAAGGGGTAGCTCGAGAAGACGAAGTATTATAACGACGTCAAAAAGCTGGAGACAGAAACCCAAAAGGGAAGAACACACTCAGCATTTCTCAAGCTGAAAGAACTGAAGAAAAAATTCAAGCCTCAAGTTGCAATATTGAAGGGTTCTATGGGGAAAATATTAAACAACAAAGGAAGCATGAGAAGAAGATGGAAGGAATATACAGAATCACTATACCAAAAAGAATTGGTCGACATTCAACCATTTCAGGAGGTAGCATATAATCAGGAACCGATGATACTGAAGGAAGAAGTTGAAGCTGCTCTGAAGGCACTGGCGAAAAACAAGGCTCCAGGAACTGATGGAATACCAGTTGAGATGTTTCAACAAATGGATGGAGGGCTGTAAGTACTCTTCTACACCAAGAAATTTGGAAGACAGCTATCTGGTCAACTGACTGGAAGAGATCCATATTTACGCCCATTCCAAAGAAAGGTGATCCAACCAAATGCAGAAATTATCAAACAATGTCATTAATATCACAGGCAAGTAAAATTTTGCTGAAGATCATTCAAAAGTGCCTGCAGCAGTGTATCGACAGGAAACTACCAGAAATTCAAGCTGGGTTCAGAAGAGGATGTAGAACAAGGGATATCATTGCTGATGTCAGATGGATCCTGGCTGAAAGCAGGGAATACCAGAAAGATGTTTGCCTGTGCTTTATTGACTATGCAAAGGCATCGGACTGTGTGGATCATAACAAATTACGGATAACATTGCGAAGGATGAGAATTCCAGAACACTTCATTGTACTCATGAGGAACCTGTGCATATATCAAGAGGCAGTTGTTCAGACAGAAGAAGGCGATGCTGATTGGTTTAAAGTCAGGAAAGGTGTGCCTCAGGGTTGTATCCTTTCACCATGCTTATTCAATCTGTATGCTGAACAAATAATCCGAGAAGCTGGATTATATGAAGGAGAACAGGGCACTGGAGGAAGGATTGGAGGAAGACTCATTAACAACCTGCGTTATGCAGATGATACACCCTTGCTTGCTGAAAGTGAAGAGGACCTGAAGAACTTACTGATGAAGATCAAAGACCACAGCCTTCAGTATGGATTAAACCTCAATATAAAGAAAGTAAAAATCCTTAAAACTGGACCAATAAACAACATCATGATAAACAGGGAAAAGATTGAAGTTGGCATGGATTTCATTTTACTTGGATCCACAATCAACACCCATGGAAGCAGCAGTCAAGACATCAAAAGACGGATTGCATTGGGCAAATCTGCTTCAAAAGACCTCTTTACAGTGTTGAAAAGCAAAGATCTCACCTTGAGGACTAAGGTGCGCCTGACCCAAGCCATGGTGTTTTCAATCGCCTCATATGCATATGAAAGCTGGACCATGAATAAGGAAGACTGAAGAAGAATTGACGCCTTTGAACTGTGATGTTGGGAAGAATATTGAATACACCACGGACTGCCACCCAAAACTAAAAAACCAAACCCATTGCTGTTGAGTTGATTCTGACTCATAGCGACCCTATAGGACAGGGTAGAACTGCCCCATACAGTTTCCAAGGAGTGCCTGGTGGATTTTAACTGCCAACTTTTTGGTTAGCTCTTAACCACTACGCCACCAGGGTTTCCTGGACTGCCAAAAGAATGAACAAATCTCTCTTGGAAGAAGTACACCAGAATGCTCCTGTCTTAGTCATCTAGTGCTGCTATAACAGAAATACCACAAGTGGATGGCTTTAACAAAGAGAAGTTTATTCTTTCACAGTCCAGAAGCCCAAATTCAGAGTGCCAGCTCCAGGGTAAGGCTTTCTCTCTCTGCTAGCTCTGGAGGAAGGCCCTTGTCATCAGTCTTCCCTTGGTCTGGGAGCATCTCAGTGCAGGAACCGCAGGTCCAAGGGACGCACTCTGCTCCCAGCACTGCTTTCTTGGTGGTTTGAGGTCCCCATGTCTCTTTGCTCGCTTCTCTTTTTTATATCTTAAAAGAGATTGGCTTAAGACACTACCTAATCTTGTAGACCTCATCAGTATAACTGCCACTAATCCATCTTATTACATCATAGTGATAGGATTTACAACATATAGGGAAATCAAATCAGAAGATAGAATGGTAGACAATCATACAATCATAAAAAGGAATCATGACCTAGCCAAGATGACAGATGTTTTGGGAGGACACAATTAAATCCATGACAGCTCCTTAGAAGCAAGGATGGCGAGATTGTCTCACATACTTTGGACATGTTGTCATGAGGGATCAGTCCCTGGAGAAGGATATTATGCTTGGTAAAGTAGTGGGTCAATGAAAAGGAGGAAGACCCTCGGTGAGATGGATTGACACAGGATGCAACAATGGGCTCAAGCCTAACAACGATAGTGAGGATGGTGCATTGTTTTGTTCTGTTGTAAGTACGGTCGCTATGAGTTGGAGCTGACTCGACAGCACCTAACAACAACAGCAACAGATGTTGAGGTGTATCTATACCAAAGGCTGTAGTCTTTGATCTTCATCAGTAAGTTCTTCAAATTCTCTTCAAAGTTGTGTCATCTGTATATCACAGGTGGTTAAATGAGTGTTCCTCCAATCCTGATGCCACGTTCTTCTTCGTATAGTCCAGGTTCTCAGGATATTTGCTCAGCATACAGACCGAGTAAGTATGGTGGAAGAATACAACCCTGATGCACACATTTTCTGATTTTTTAAACCATACAATATTCTCCTGCCCTGTTCAAATGACTGCCTCTTTGTCTATATAGAGGTTCCTCATGATCATAATTAAATGTTCTGGAATTTCCATTCTTCACAATGTTATCCATAATTTGTTATGATCCACACATTCAAATGTCTTTGGATAGTCAATAAGACACAGGTAAACATCTTTCTGGTATTCTCTGCTTTTAGCCAGGATCCATCTGACATCAGCAATAATATCCCTAATTCCACATTCTCCTCTGAATCTGGCTTGAATTTCTGGTAGTTCCCTATCAACGTACTGCAACCATTTTTGAATGATCTTCAGCAAAATTTACTTGCATGTGATACTAATGATATTATTCAATAATTCCTGCATTCTATTGAATCACCTTTCTTTGGAATAGCATGTATATAGATCTCTTTCAGTCGGTTGGCCAGGTAGCTGTCTTTCAAATTTCTTGGCATACACAAGTGAGCGCTTTCAGCATCACATCCATTTGCTGAAACATCACAACTGGTATTCTGTCAAATCCTGGAGCTTTGTTTCTTGCCATTCCCTTCAGTGCAGCTCGGACGCCTTCCTTCAGTACCACTGGTTCTTGATCATATGCTACCTCCTGAAATGGTTGAATGTTGAACGATTCTTTTTGGTACAGTGACTGTGTATTCATTCCATTTTCTTTTGATGCTTCCTATGCCATTCGATATTTTGCCTATAGAGGCATTCAATATCGCAACTTGAGGCTTGAATCTTTTCTTCATTTTTTTCGGCTTGAGAAATGCCGAGCATGTTCTTCCCTTTTGGTTTTCTAACTACAGGTCTTTGCTCATTTCATTATAGTACTTTACTTTGTCTTCTCGAGCCACCACTTGAAATCTTCTGTTCAGCTCTTTTACTTCATCATTTCTTCCATTCACTGTAGCTACATGACATTCAAGAGCAAGTTTCAGAGTCTCTTCTGACATCCATTTTGTTCTTTCCTATCTTTTTTATGACCTTTTGTTTTCTTCGTGTATGATGCCCTTGAGGGCATCCCACAACTTGTCTGCTGTTTGGTCATTAGTCTTCAATGCATTAAGTCTATTTTCGAGATGGCCTCAAAATTCAGGTATGGTATACTCAAGGTTGTATTTGGCTTCCCTTGAGTTGTTTTAATTTTCTTCAGCTTCAACTTGAACTTACATTTGAGCTTTTGATGGTCCGTTCTTCAGTTGGCCCCTGGCCTTGTTCTGATTGATGATATTGAGTTTCTCCATTGTCTCTTTCCACAGATGTAGTCGATATGATTCCTGTGTATTCCATCTAGCAAGGTCCATGTGATATCTGTCGTTTATGTTGTTCAAAAAGGTACTTTCAATGAATAAGTCTTTGGTCTTGCAAAATTCTATCATGCAATCTCTGGTGTTTCTTTCCCCAAGGCCACATTTTCTAACCACTGATTCTTCCACTTTGTTTCCAACTTTTGCATTCTAATCACCAGTAATTATCAGTGCATCTTGATTACATGTTTGATCAATTTCACACTGCAGAAGTTGATAAAAATCTTTAATTTCTTCGACTTTGGCATTAGTGGTTGGTGTGTAAATTTGAATACTAGTCGTATTGACTGGTCTTCCTTAGAGGTGTGTGGATATCATCCTATCCCTGACAGCATTGTACTTGAGAATAGATCTTGAAATGTTCTTTTTGAAGATGAGTGTGACATCATTCCTCTTCAATTGTCATTCCCAGCATAGTAGACCATGTGATTGTCCTACTCAAAATGGCCAATACCAGTCCATTTCACCTCACTAATGCCTAGGATATCTTCAAGACATTCGCTTCATTTTTGATGACTTCCAGTTTTCCTTGATTCATACTTTCATACACTCCAAGTTCTGATTACTAAAGGTAAGATGTTAAAACCTGTCAAAAGAGCATTTAAGAAGCAAGGTATTTATAGGCCAATTACCCATAAGCCCTATGAGTTTATCTGCTCCTCTGGAGAGAAACTCATTACATTTCAACTGGACAAAAATCTACATGTTAACATCTAACTCGACTAAGTCTGAGACCTTTAATCAGTAGTCAACAGTGAGTTGAACTAAGTAAATTCCCCTAGAGAATCCTTGAGTGGTCCTGCCCTTATGACTTTGAAAGGGTATGCCACTCAACTTTTTTCCATATTTGAGTTTTGGATAATTTTTCTGACACAGAGGTGCAAACATCAGAACGGTAACTGCAGGGAGATTTAAACTTTGCGCTGAGTTGTCTGAGCAAGAAATCCAAACCTACAAAGCACGTCCAGTGTGGATGAGGCTATCACAGAACTACTTTGGATGCCGTCAGATACCCTGCTGATAACAAAATAGGCTGGCTCTTTTCAATGGCGGCAGCAAAGCCCATTTTCATTTACAGCACCTGAACTGCAGATTTTTATGGGCGGGGGGGGGGGGGGAACTGGCTCCTACAGCATATGCATCCACAGGCCATCTTAAGCAACTAACACAAATTGTAGTATTTGCAAATTTTAACTCTTTGCAGTTCCAGGGAAAAGTGCTTGTTTCCACTGTACAAAATCCAGTGTATTTGTCTAGATTTCCTCCTAGAGGGCTATTTGAGAGTTTGCAAATATGCTTAAATCTTCTCCAAGAGGCTCTATTCTCGGGAATATAGTACTTCTTGGGGGGAGGGCTATGAAGTACTTGGGATTTGTTTATTTAACAGAAGTCTTTTATGATGATCCACAGACATGAATTAGCTCTCTTCCTCCCCGTGGTTGGAACAATCACCAGGACATGAAACAGACCCCAAGTCAAGGGTGTGAAAAGCCTCATCATAGAGCCTTTCCTAAACAAACTGAGCACTGGACTCGAGGGTACCAAGGAACAGCAAGTTATGTGTTCTGGAGGTGAGTCAATTTGTATAACAATCTTTCACCACTTCCTGGGCCGTTGTAGAGGTATTTTATCTAAAAATGTAAGATCTTCTTATCCCATTTCCCCTGTCCTGGTAAAAGTTTTCTTGGAGGATTTTTCGAGGCATCTTTAGTTTTAGCACACAGGAGAAGGCTGGGAGCCTCCGAGGCAGAGTTCTGTGCCCCCAGACTATTGACCCTACCAAGACAGGGGATTTTAAAAAAGGAAGGATCTAGGTCAGAATGAAAATTCATTCCAATGGCACTTTGCTCTTCCCTCCAATCCCTGCACTGGGTAGAAGAAGATTGGAAAGCACACGATGAGGTTTAAATGTGCACTCTGCCTCCTCGCAGAGCTGAAAGTATTTTTAGAAAATAAAGGTGGTGCTTCCATGCTCTTGGCCTTCATATCCCGGAACTATTGTGCACACAGGCTTCAAAGTGCTCCACCTCGGAAATCCTGGCACTCTGGGTTTGCCTGGATTTCATCCAAGTAGGGAATATTCTAAAGTCTGAAAGTACATTTGCATCCCTCCTGTCCCCAAAGGCCCTGCTCTCAGTGGAGGCGGCGAGGCACTGGGCTGGCACTGGGGAGGATATGGGCTTTGGAGCTGTGGCAGGGAGAATAGGCCAGTATGGCCAGACAAGACAGGGAGAACAGGCAATCCATCCACTCCCTGAGGTGGTGAGAGGGATCAGACAACGTAGGAAGCCCAGCCCAGGAGTGGCATCCAGTGGGTGCTCAATGGATGGTGACGTTATCACCACAGTAGTTCCTGCCCTCATAGAGGGGCCTGAGCAGCATCCCAGTTTGGGGGGGGGGGGGGGAAGAATTGCCGATGCTCCTGTAGCAGTGTCATCACTGAGGGGGTTCAGGGGGTACGGACAACACTGGGTGACACCGTCAGAGGGGGTAACACCAAAATGGCTGTCTATAAGATTTTTGTGCAGTGTTTCAGGAGAAATTATTATTTTATATAAAAATATCCCTGTTGTTGTTAGGTGCTGTCAGGTCAGTTCCAACTCATAGCGACCCAATGTACAACGGAATGAAACACTGCCTGGTCCTGCACCATCCTCACAATCATTGTCATGCTTGAGTCCATTGTTGCGGCCACTGTGTCAATCCGTCTCTTTCAGGGTCTTCCTCTTTTTCGCTGACCCTCTACTTTACCAAGCACGATGTCCTTCTCCAGGGACTGGTCCCTCCTGATAACATCTCCAAAGTATGTGAGACAAAGTCTCACCATCCTCACTTCTAAGGAGGATTCCAGCTGTACTTCTTTCAAGACAGATTTGTTCGTTCTTTGGGCAGTTCATGGTATATTCAATATTCTCTGCGAACACCACAATTCAAAGGCATCAATTCTTCTTCGGCCTTCCTTATTCATTGTCCAGCTTTCACATGCATATGAGGCGATTGAAACCACCATGGTTTGAGTCAGGCACACCTTAAAGTCACATCTTTGCTTTTTAGCACTTTAAAGAGATCTTTTGCAGCAGATTCACCGAATGCAATCTGCCATTTGTTTCTTGACTGCTGCTTCCACGGACCTTAATTGTGGATCTAAATAAAATGAATTCATGTACAACTTCAATCTTTTTTCCATTTATCATGATATTGCTTATTGGTCCAGTTGTGGGGATTTTTGTTTTCTTTATGTTGAGGTGTAATCCATACTGAAGGCTGTGGTCTTTTTTTTTTTTTTTAATTGTGCTTTAAGTGAAAGTTTACAAATCAAGTCGGTCTCTCATACAAAAAGTTATACACATCTTGCTATGTACTCCTAGCTAGCTGCTCTCCCCCTAATAAGACACCATATTCCTCCTCTCCACTCTGTATTCCCTGAGTCCAGTCAACCAGCTCCTGCCCCCCTCTTCCTTCTCATCTTACCTGCAGACATGAGCTGCCCACATAGTCTCATGTGTCTACTTGAGCCGAGAAGTTCACTCCTCACCAGTATCATTTTCTTTCTTACACTCCAGTCCAATCCCTGCCTGAAGAGTTGGCTTCGGGAATTGTTCCAGTCTTGGGCTAACAAAGGGTCCAGAGACCATGACCTCCAGGGTCCCTCTAGTCTCAGTCAGACCATTAAGTCTGGTCTTTTTATGAGAATTTGAGATCTGCATCCCACTGCTCTCCTGCTCCATCAGGGATTCTCTGTTGTGTTCCCTGTCAGGGCAGTCATTGGTGGTAGCCAGGCACCATCTAGTTCTTCTGGTCTCAGGCTGATGAAGTCTCTGGTTTATGTGGCCCTTTCTGTCTCTTCGGCTCATCTTTACCATCTTTGGTGTTCTTCATTCTCCTTTGCTCCAGGTGGGTTGAGACCAATTGATGCATCTTAGACGGCCGCTTGCTAGCGTTTGAGACCTCAGACGCCTCTCGCCAAAAGTGGGATGCAGAACATTTTCTTAATACATTTTGCTATGCCAATTGACCTAGATGTCCCCTGAAACCATGGTTTCCAGACCCCCATCCCTGCTACTCTGACCTTCAAAGCTTTTGGTTTTATTCAGGAAACTTCTTTGCTTTTGGTTTAGTCCAGGTTTGCTGACTTCCCCTGCACTGTGTATTGTCCTTCCCTTCACCTGAAATAACTCTTGTCTACTATCTAGTTAATGTGAAGGCTGTGGTCTTTGTTCTTCAGTAAGTGCTTCAAGTCCTCTTCACTTTCAGCAAGCAAGGTTGTGTCATCTGCATATCTCAGGTTGTTAATGAGTCTTCCTCCAATCCTGATGCCCCGTTCTTCTTCCTATAGTCCAGCTTCTCAGATTATTTGGTCAGCATACAGATTGAAAAATATTTTTGTAGTTAGTTACGGCAATAAAAGCATTTTTCATAAGCTCAGCTTACCTGTATCAACATACCTACAATGCTAAAACTCTATGCTAGTTTTCTTTTTTTTTAACTTTTGAACGTGCTCTGGTCAGGGCCGTCATTACTACCCAATTATAATGACGCTCAGAATCACGAGCTTTCGGCTGCACGCACTGGAAGCACACGCTGTTTTCATTGCTGCTGGTGTTTTTATGGTTGCTGATCTTGTCAAATTTTCTGGTGTTTTAGCTACAATATTGTGGTAAGCAGTATTTGTGAACCTATAGTAAAACTTTTTTGAGAATGCAGTAGTAATTAAAGAAAGAGAAGGAGTGATATACAGGAACCATGATTTACGAGTCACAGTAGTACAAAAAACATTACTAAGGATTCTGTATGGTCTAGGAAGGGACTTACCGCGCTGGGTGACACCAACCCCAGTGACATCACTACCCTGCAGGCTGGCCCAGGTCAGCAGCCCCTTCAAGCTGCCATCCACGTGCCTAGCCTCAGGCCTCTGAAGCTCTTCCCTGGGATACGGGCAGAAGGAGGGTGGGTGATGCTGGGTCCACCAAGAGACTGTTGGAAAACACTGTATCACGTCTACTCAGACTCTGCTGTCACAGCAGATGGTCAGGAAGTGAGGAGGTCAGACGGCCAGTAGGTGGTGGGTCCAGGGAGCATGCTGAAAGTTGAGTGTGGTAGGTGTCTAATCACCCGTTCCATGTTGGGCAGGATGACGGTAAAGGGCTCTGCTCCCGTTCGTGGAAGCTGGGCAGGTGGGAGGCTCCCCCAGCCCTCCCGAGCCCTCCTCCAGCTCTTCCCCAGCCCTCCCCGCCCTTCCCTCAGTCCCCCCAGCCCTCCGCCAGCTTTCCTCACCCCTCCCCCAGCCTTCCCCATCCCTCCCCCACCCCTCCCCATCCCTCCCCCACCCCTCCCCAGCCCTCCCCATCCCTCCCCCAGCCCTCCCCCACCCCTCCCCATCCCTCCCCCACCCCTCCCCAGCCCTCCCCCACCCCTCCCCAGCCCTCCCTATCCCTCCCCCACCCTTCCCCAGCCCTCCCCCACCCCTCCCCATCCCTCCCCCACCCCTCCCCAGTGGCGTGAGGGCTGAGGGGGAGCTGTTCCCGGCCTGGCTGCGCCTGCCAACAGGGCACCAGCTTTCCCTGCAGTGGCTGCTGCATACTGATGGTGCTTACTAATAATAGTTCAAAGACCCAAGACATTTTCAAGGCTTGAGTATATAAAATGCCTTCCTAAAAAAAGATTTTATGAGATTAGTCACAACCAAAAACAACCTTAATTTTCACTCACGAGGCAGAAATTTAAAAAAAAAAAAGAAAGACTGTATAATGCTGCTTGGCAAGTCATCTGGATTCAATATCAGACCGACGTTCTGGTCCGGGATGGTCATGCCAAGTGCTTTCAAGCACGTGGGACCGGCTGTAAATATGCATCGGACTTTTGTTTGTTTTCTCTCCCTCTCCCTTTTTAATCCTACAAGACTGTTGCTTAAAAAAAAAAAAAAAAATGGTACATGGAAAATGAGATCACTTTTCCAAGTGGAAAAAGGGATTTGGCCCCAAGCTGAAGGCTGCACTTTTTAAGGGGAAAATCACATCTCTGTTCAATTACCGGCAGTCACGGAACGCTGCACCTGCCGAGGCTCGCAGCGCAGGGGGACACGTGTGCGGGGGGACACGTGTGCGGGGGACGCGTGTGCAGGGGGACGCGCCGCCGGGGGGAACACGTATGCAGGGGGACGCGTGTGCAGGGGGACGCGTGTGCACGGGACGCGCGGCGCGGCGGGGGGGGCGCATGCGCAGACACTCATGGCCACTAGCGGCCCCTGGGGAGCGAACGCTGAGCGCCGCCGGGCTTCCGTCGGCAAAACCCTTTCAATATCCTGCGCTCCTTCAGTCCCACGCCAGAAAAAACTGCCAGCAAGTACTTCAAAGATTATTTTCGTCAAGGTCGTGGCAGAGGAAAAAAAAAAGAGGGAAGAAGGAACAATTGTAACCGCCCCCCTCCTTGCTCTTCCCTGGACTCAGGGAAGTGGGCAGCGGGCTCTGGGGAGAGCCGTTGCCGTGGCGACGGGCAGCGAGGGCGGCCGCCGGTCACGCTAGCGGGCGGCCGGGCGGGCGGTGTGCGTGCGAGCGGTGCTCCCTGCGGCTCCGGGCGCGGAGGAACGGCTGTTTACAGAGTCCACAGACAGTCAGCTCCTCCTTGATGTCTTCCAAGCAGGCACAGCGCCTGGAAACATTCCTGCAGCGTCAGGCTGGTTGACTGTCGACCATCAAAGCGACGGGCGACCCCTAGCCTGGGCGGGGGCTGGCCCGGGACCGGCCCGCCTGAAAGGGTGTCGGGGCAGACCCGGTCCTGGGAGCACGGCCCAGTGGGGGCTCCTTCGGCAGCTCCTCCCGCATC
The DNA here is from genome assembly GCF_024166365.1 of Elephas maximus indicus. Taxonomy (NCBI): domain Eukaryota; kingdom Metazoa; phylum Chordata; class Mammalia; order Proboscidea; family Elephantidae; genus Elephas; species Elephas maximus. The sequence goes on along the minus strand of NC_064820.1, from coordinate 413,197 downwards.
CAGCCCCAGCCCTTCTGCCGGTGGCTCCTCTTCTGGTTGGTGGAGGGCAGCTGGTCACCTGAGATTAACCTGGCCAGGGCCCTCCTTCTCCAGCTGAGCTATTTCCACCTCTGACAGGCCTCTTGTCTTCTGTGTGACCACCCTTCAGGGCCTCTTGCCCTAACACCGCCACTGACACCGCCAGGAGTAGAGGTGCTGGGTGATGGAAAGTCAGTTCAGGCCTCCACAGGAGCAACCCCCCACCCCCGGGGCCCTCCCAGCGCCCCCTGAGTGCCAGCAGGTGCAGAGTCCAAAACACGGCATTCAACACACTAGAGCCCACAGTGCTCACAGCTCAGTGATGATGCAGCCATGCGTGCCACACACAGCGGCGTGACCTCAGTCTTCCCATCTGAGAAATGGGAGCAGCGATGACAGGAGTGAATGGTCAATGAGGCACTCAGCTCCGTTCAGGCACAGAGTATGCACTGAACCATTATTTGATATTATTGTACTATTAGGATGCAAGATGTGCTGGACACACAACTTAATATCAGAAGTATTAAACTTATAATTAGATCAAAGCATACTGTTAACAACTGGGGTCTGCTGTCTGAATGCAAACATATCCATGCTATTGATTATTCTTTTTGGATTATTTGAAGAAGGAGACATCAGGATTGGAGGAAGACTCGTTAACAACCTGCAATATGCCAATGACACGACCTTGCTTGCCAAAAATGAAGATGACTTGAAGCACTTAGGTCAAAGACTATAGCCTTCAGTATGGATTACACCCAATCATAAAGAAAACAAAAATCCTCACAACAGGATTCATAAACAACATTATAATAAACAGAATTGAAATAGTCAAGGATTTCATTTTACTTGGATCAACAATCAACACCCATGGAAGCAGCAGTCAAGAAACCAAACAACATATTGCACTGGGTAAATCTTCAGTAAAAGGCCTCTTTTAAGTTTTAAAAAGCAAAGATGCTGCTTTGATGACTAAAGTACGCCTGACCCAAGCCATGGTCTTCAATCGCCTCATGTGTTTGTGAAAGCTGGACAATGAAAAAGGAAGACAGAAGAAGAATTGATGCATTCAGACTGTGGTTTTGGCAAAGAATACCGAATACACCATGGACTACCAGAAGAACAAACAAATCTGTGTTGGAAGAAGTACAGCCAGAATGCTTAGAAGTGAAGATGGTGAGATTTCAGACACATCATCAGGAAAGACCAGTCACTAGAAAAGTCATCATGTTTGTTAATGCAGAGGGTCAGCAAAAACAAGGGAGACCCTCAGTGACATGGATTGACACAGTAGCCTCAACAATGGACTCAAGCTTACCAACGATCATGAAGATGGTGCAGGATGGGCAGCATTTTGTTCTGTTGTACTTAAGGTTGCCATGAGTCGCAGACAATTGAAGGGCAACTAACACCACAACCACAACATAGACTATCTGATGATGCAGGGGCAGGGGAGGGGCTCCATCTGGAAGAACCACACCCATCCTGCTGAGGCTCCTGGCTGCTGAGGGTGGGGGCTGTGACCCACTGCTCCCCTGAAATCTCTGATCCCAGCCTCACAGCCGTGGGCCTCCCCAGACCTTCCAGCCTTTCCTCCACACCTGCAAACCACCAGAGCAGCAGGCACAGAGGAGGGGTCCTGGGGGGCTAGAGACTTGGGGTTAGGTTCCCTCTAAGGAGCCAGGTGGTTTATCTGAGCGGACCTGGGTGGGCGATGGGAGATCCTCAACAACAACGAGCACCCATACCGATCCACCTTAGCCCTGCAGCTAGGTGGAAGAGAGGACTGAGTCGGATGCTGGAACAAGCCTCGGTAGTTCACACAAGGGCCAGGGGCCACGCACAGGTGACGGGCAGGTTCCTCTTCTGGGGAGGCTCACCTGGCCTCCTCTGAACCCAGGAGATCTCCACACCAGCCAGTGATCAAAACAGCTCTGTTCTGCTGACTACACTCAGAATGGTGCCATGGTCCAACACCCTGGCCCTCATGAGGTCCCCCAGGTGGCAGGCCTGGGCCCACTTCCTGCTGAGGTCCCCGCCCGGCCCCTCCCAGGGACCCTGGGTGGGCTGAGTGATCACTGAGGGGCAGGTCTGCTGTCACTGACTGTGGCACCCTGACCCCCCTCGACCTCCAGCCAGGCATGGGGACAGTAGACAATCCTGGGGTGTAAAAGCCACAGGGAGGTCAGACCCAGCCTCCAATCCTGAACCGCCCTAGAGGGGTTGTGACCCTCAGGGAGATGCTTCATCCTCCTCCTGGAGGTCAGATGGCCCGGCTTGTCCTGGGGGCAGCGGCCTGAGGTGGCAGAGGCTGGCGGGCACTGCCCTGGGGGCTCACCTTTGGGCTGGGGCTGGAGCAATGAATGCCCCAACAGGGTCCTCCTAGCTTCCTTTTTTCTGAGTGCTCTTCTACCTCCCGTCCTCCCCAGAGCTGACTTCTGCTGGTGGTTCACACCCCACCTCTCTGGACCCTCTCTGGTCCAGTCCCGTCCACCCTGTGGCTCTCTCTTGCCATCTGCTCTGGCCCTGGCGTAGGGTGGCACCTCGTCCCCACTGCTGTCATGTTTCCACCATTCAACCAAGTTTCCAGGGCACCTGGGGACTCTTCACCCAAACTCACGTAGAGCCAACCATGGGGCAACCTCGAAAGGGGAGGAAACGGGGCAGGAGGAGACCTGTACATCATTCTCTGTCTCCCATGTCCCCCCACAACCCCAGGTCCTTCCCCTCCCCCCAAGTTCTTTCACTGATCTCCATGTCCTCCCCCCTAGTCCTTCTGCCCACTCCATGTTCTTCTCCCTTCATGCCCTTGCCCTCCCCCACCCTCTTCCTACCCTCCCTCCACCCTACAGCCTCCCTCCCCACCCTCTACTCTCCCCCTCACCCCCCACCCCACCCCCTCCCTGTCCTTCCCCTCCCCCCACGTCCTGCCCCCACTCCACATCCTCTCCCCACTTCTCCTCCTCCCCCTCACTCTCACCCTGCCCCCATGTCATTCACCTCTTCCCCTTCTTTCCCCACACCCTATACCCGCCCCTTCCTCTCACACTTACCACCAAACTATCCTGGGCACCTCAGACCACACTGGTCAGGAAGGCCGGGACTGCTGCCTCAAGGGTCTCAACCAGGCCAGGTGAGCTCAACCAGGCCAGAGCTCAACCAGGACAGGCTTTTCTTTAAAGAGCAACCATATGAGGTGAGGGAAGACTCCACTCTCCACTGAGTTAAGCTTAAGTGCCAGGCACTGCTGGTTTCCGGGAATTCCTCAGGAGTCTGGCTTTTCCAGAAACCAGGCCCACATCAGCGCCAGCCTGCTGAGCAGCCACCACGTCCTGCTGTCTTTTGCAGGGTACCCACGGGTGCCCCTGTGCACAACAAAGTCAGAACTAGACAAGGTGAATCAGATCCGACTCCTAGGTGGGAGGCTGAGCCCCTACACAGTCGCCCTAGCCCTTCCACATCCTAGAACTGGTGGACGCTCATTTCAGGGAACTTGTGAAATCCCCTCCTCTCAGGCCTCAGATGAGTCAGCAGGCTTTCCTGTTTGTTTTAATTTGAGGATCCCAGTACAGCCTGGTGGTCAGCCACCTGGACCAAGCCAACTGGACCTGCTGCCGCTTCTGTAGCTTTGTGTCCACACTTAGCACTTAGCGAGGGTTTGTTAAATTAGAGGACGCAAGGCTCCCTGCATCAGCCAAGACAGGCTCACCAGCTCCTCCCCAAAGTCCTCCAGAAACTAGACCAGGAAAGGGGTGGAGGGAGATAACAGCAGCCCAGATTCCAAGCCTCACCGCTGCTACAAACAATGCAATGATGCTCTTAGAGGCTGAAGAAGACAATTTTGGACCTAAAATTTTATACCCAGCGGAATTATTATCCAAATGTGAAGGAAGAAAAAATATTCTCAAGCGTGCAGTGAGACCCAAGAAGATTCTACACTGAGACCAACTGTGAGAACACTTGGGAGGAAGAGCACAAAGAAGAGAAATGAATCCAGGGATGCTGCTGCCAAAGACTTGTAAGAAGGTGTTGTGGACTGAATTGTGTCCCCCTGGAACACGTGTGGAAGTCCTGGCCCCTGTCCCTGTGACTGTGACCTTGTCTGGAAACAGAGTTTTTCTTTGTTATGTTAACAGGGTGGGTCCTGAGCCTAATCCCTTCTGAACCTTCAGCCAGTTGCTGCTGAGTCGCTTCCAACTAGTGTCAACCCCGTGTGTGTCAGAGTAGAACTGTGCTCCACAGGCTGTGACCTTTCAGAAGCAGATCACCAGGCCTTTCTTCCAAGGTGCTTCTTGGTGTGTTTGAACCACCAACCTTTTGGTTAATACCCAATTGCTTAACTGCATCACCCAGAAAGTCCAATCCCGTCTGAGTAGTGTCTTAAAAAGCTGAGTTTACTCAGCCCCCCATATTCATGGGTTCTTCATCCATGGATTCAACCAACTGCAGGTTGAAACTATTTGGAAAAAAAAAAGTTCCAAAAAGAAAACTTGAATTTGCAACAAATCGAGCACTATGCTGAATCCACGTGAATGAAGTGATGTGTAGGCACACCATCAGAGTTCCCAGCAGAGCTCAAGAAACTCATAGAAGAGAAGGGCTCCCTTCCGCAACAAGTCTTCAATTTGTTGAAACACCTATATACATAGCTTTTACAGTGTATTAGGTATTATAAGTGATCTAGAGATGAGTATAATGACATGTGCAAAGAGCTGGAGATAGAAAACCAAAAGGGAAGAACATGCTCAGCATTTCTCAAGCTGAAAGAACTAAAGAAAAAATTCAAGCCTTGAGTTGCAATAGTGAAGGAATCTATGGGGAAAATATTAAACAAAGCAGGAAGCATCAAAAGAAGATGGAAGGAATACACAGAGTCATTATACCAAAAAGAATTAGTCAAGGTTCAACCATTTCAAGAGGTAGCATATGATCAGGAACCAATGGTACAGAAGGAAGAAGTCCAAGCTGCACTGAAGGCATTGGTGAAAAACAAGGCTCCAGGAATTGATGGAATATCAGTTGAGATGTTTCAACAAACAGATGCAGCGCTGGAAGTGCTCACTTGTCTATGCCAAGAAATATGGAAGACAGCTACCTGGCCAACCAACTGGAAGAGATCCATATTTATGCCTATTCCCAAGAAAGGTGATCCTATCAAACGCAGAAGTTATAGAACAATATCATTAATATCACATGCAAGCAAAATTTTGCTGAAGATCATTCAAATAGCAGCTGCAGCAGTATATCGACAGGGAACTGCCAGAAATTCAGGGCGGATTCAGAAGATAATATGGAACTAGGGATATCACTGCTGATGTCAGATGGATCCTGGCTGAAAGCAGAGAATACCAGAAGGATGTTTACCTGTGTTTATGGATTATGCAAAGGCATCCAACTATGTGGATCATAACAAATTATGGATAACATTGGGAAGAATGGGAATTCCAGAACACTTAATTGTGCTTGTGAGGAACCTGTACATAGATCATGAGGCAGTTGTTTGGACAGAACAAGAAGATACTGAGTGGTTTAAAGTCAGGAAAGGTGTGCATCAGGGCTGTATCCTGTCACAATACCTATTCAATCTGTATGTTGAGCAAATAATACAAGAAGCTAGACTATGTGAAGAAGAACAGGGCATCAGGATTGGAGGAAGACTCATTAGAACCTGTGTTATGCAGATGACACAACCTTGCTTGATGAAAGTGAAGAGGACTTGAAGTACTTACTGTTGAAGATCAAAGACCACAGCCTTCAGTATGGATTACACCTCAACATAAAGAAGACAAAAATCCTCACAACTGGACCAATGAGCAACATCATGATAAACGGAGAAAAGATTGAAGCTGTCAAGGATTTCATTTTGCTTGGATCCACAATTAACAGCCATGGAAGCAGCAGTCAAGAAATCAGAAGACCCATTGCACTGGGCAAATCTGCTGCAAAGGACCTCTTTAAAGTGTTGAAAAGCAAAGATGTCACCTTGAAGACTAAGGGGTGCCTGATCCAAGCCATGGTATTTTCAATCGCAATCATATGCATGTGAAAGCTGGACAATGAATAAGGAAGACCGAAGAATTGATGTCTTTGAATTGTGGTTTTGGCAAAGCATATAGAATATACCATGGACTGCCAAAAGAATGAACAAATCTGTCTTGGAAGAAGTACAACCAGGATGCTCCTTAGAAGCAAGGATGGCAAGGCTGTGTCTTATATACTTTGTACACGTTGTCAGGAGGGATCAGTCCTTGGAGAAGGATATCATGCTTGGTAAAGTATAGGGTCGGCGGAAAAGAGGAAGACCCTCAAGGAGATGGATTGACACAGTGGTTGAAACGATGGGCTCAAGCATAACAAGGATTGTAAGGATAGCGCAGAACTGGGCAGTATTTCGTTCTGTTGTGCATAGGGTCGCTATGAGTCAGAACTGACTCGATGTCACCTAACAACAGTAACAACAAAGATGATTTAAAATACACAGGAGGATGTGTGTAAGGTATATGCAAATACTACACCATTTGTATAGGAATTTGAGCATTCTCGGATTTTGGTATCCACAAGAGGTCCTGGAACAACCCCCTGTGGATACCGAGGGACAACTGTACAGACACGGGGACACACACAGGAGGAAGAGACCAAGTGAAGGACCATCTACAAACCTAGGAATGCCAAGGAATCCCCAGGGCTACTGACCCGTGGGGGAATGTTGGCTCTAACACACCTAAGAAACCAACAGGGAAATGAATTTGTACAGGCTTTATTTTATTTTAAAGGCAACCCCTGGAAGAACAAAAATAGAATGTGTAACTTTTAAACTATCATCAGAAAACTCAGTCTATCGCATGAAGAGCTAGAGAGAAGAAAAACAGAAACCAAAGAAAGTACAGTAAGTGGAAATAGAAAACATGATGGCAGAAGTCAGCCCCCAAATATGAATAATTGCAAGCAGTATAAACTGGTTGCAGTCCCTGGTGGTGCAGATGGTTAACATGCTAACCAAAAGTTGTACATTAGAGTCCACATAGAGGAGTCTGAGAATCAGCCATTGCAAACTCTCTGGAGCACAACTCTACTCTGACACATGGGGGTGCCATGAGTTGAGTCAACTCGATGGCATCTGGTAGTAGGTAGGTAGGTGGGTAGGTAGGTATGAACCAGTTAAACTCTTGGCTAGAAAAGACACACAGTTTGAGGCAAGGGTCCTCAGTGTGCTTTCTGCAAGAGGCACACTTGAGAAAGAAGAGTTAAAAATTGAAGAATGGAAAAAGATATATCAAGCAACAAGAATAAAAAAAAAAGCTGGGGAGCAATCCTGACATCTGACTAAATTTCCTGGGGCAAAAGGGTTAAAGTTAAACATGCAAAATTTAAAGGATCAAGGTGCCTAGAGCCTGTCACAGAAGTCAGCAGTCCCTGCGTCATTTCCTGCTCCTCAGAGCAACTGCTTTGAGCTCTCTTAACCATCAGTTGGAAACCCTGGTGGCGTAGTGGTTAAGTGCTATGGCTGCTAACCAAAGGGTTGGCAGTTCAAATGCGCCAGGTGCTCCTTTAAAAATCTATGGGGCAGTCGAGCACTGGGTTTTTGTGGGAACCATCGGTTTGGGTCCTTACCTCTGGCTTGCTGAGTCATGTACTTACATAACAAACTGTTGTTGCTGAGTCATGTACTTACATAACAAACTGTTGTTGGGTTTCCCAAGGTTTCAGACATTGTACTGGGGCTCCAGTGGGCGCTGAGAATGCCACTGTTCCCTGCCCTGCACTGGCAAACACCAGCACACTGCACCCATTTCCCTAATTCAGCTGGGTCCTAACTTTGCTTAAACCGTATTCCAGATTGATTTTATTATGAGTTTGCCCAGACTCTTAGCTGTGGCATGTAGAACGTGCTTTGAACGCATCATGTTCCTGAACAATTTTTTATTTGCTTGGAGCTAATAAATGTCCCTTTTTGCTGATTTATCATTGATTTACCCCCCAGACCCTCGTGTTGAATGAACTTTTCCTCCCTCAGTGACCAGGGGCCTTGGACAGCCTGCCAATTTCACCTCCCAGAAGCATCTCCAGGGGCTTCTGTCCAGCTCCATGGGCCACTGGGTCAGTGGCTCCCGCTCTCCCACCCTCCTGGATGCCCCTCCACCTCCTGACAGGACCTCCTACCCTCATTCTGGGGAGAAATCCCTCAGGGCTTCTTGAGAACCAGCAAGACCAAGATGTCTGAAGATGGCTTTATGCCCCTCAACCTGAGTGAGGGTTTAGGAGTGTGTGAATTCTTTCCTTTGGGGTCCTGTGGGCATTTCTTCACAGGCTTCTAGGTTCAAGTGTTGCTGCTGACACTGCCAATGTCTTCCCCATCCTTGGTCCTCTCCATGAGACCTGTCCTTTCTCTCTGAGAACACTAAGGATCTGCTTGTTGTCCCCTGGGTTGCAGACTTTCACCAAGGTGAGTGCCGGGGGCCTCTCCATCCAGTGCTGGCCACCTGGCCCTGATATTCCGGAATACCTGGGCTTACTCCCTGACAATGTCCTCCCTCTGGTCGTCTTCTGGAACTCCTACTAAGCAATCTCATCTCGTCAGTCCTGTGATTTCCTAGCTCTCCTCTACTGTTGTCCACCTCTTTTCCTTTATGTGTGGAAAGATTTCTTAAACTCTGACCTCCCACCCTTCTACTGAATGCACCCAATAATAGAACTCCAAAGTACAAGAAGCAAAAACTGAAAGGAGAAATACAAAAATACCAATTATACATGAATAAGGAAGACCAAAGAAGAATTGACACTTTTGAATTGTGGTGTTGGCAATATCAAATATACCATGGACTGCCAAAAGAACAAACATCTGTCTTGGACGAAGTACAACCAGAATACTACTTAGAAGCAAGGATGGCAAAACTACACCTCACATACTTTGGACGTGTTGTCGGGGGGATCAGTCCCTGGAGAAGGACATCATGCTTGGTAAAGCAGAGGGTCAGCGAAACAGAGGAAGACCCTCAACAAGATGAATTGACACAGTGGCTGCAACGATGGGCTCCAGCATAACAATTATTGTGGGGATGGCACAGGACTGGGCAGTGTTTTGTTCTGCTGTACATGGGGTCGCTATGAGCTGGAACCGACTTGATGGCACCTAACAACAAAAACAACAATATACATGGAGACTTCAACACTCCTCTCTCTGTGCTGAGACTACACAGAAAGTCAACAAAAATATAACTAGAAAAAGATCAGATAATTAAAGCCAGAATAGGTATAAGAAAAAGAAATAATAATTTTAAAAATTTACAATTAAGAAATTACAAAAATAAAATTAAAAATGGACAATTAGACAATTTCAATAATTTAAGCTTCCACCTTAAAAAACTAGGAAAGGGAAAGAAAATTTAACCCAAAGCAAGGAGAAGGAAGGAAATAATAAAGATAAGAGCATAAATCAATGAAATGGCAAACAGAAAAACAATATAGACAAGGAAACCAAAAGCTTTTTCTTTGAAAAAAATCAATAAAATTAATAAAGCTCTAGCCCAGTGGACCAAGGGAAAAAATGAAAGAAGACATAAGCTACCAATGGAACGAAAAGGGTGACATCATTACAGAACCAACAGACATTCAAAGGACAACAATTCTGTGCCCATAGATTCAATAATGTAGATGAAATGGACTAATTCCTTGAAAAACACAAAAATTTCACTCAACAAGGATAACCAAAACAGTCCTACATCTATTAAAAAGATTAAATCCATAGTTTAAAATCTCCCAACAAAGAAAACTCCCAGGCCAGATGGTTTCCCTAGTGAATTCTACCAAACATTTCAGGAAAAAATAACACCAATTCTAAACAATGTCACAGACAATGGAAGAGAAAGAAACACTCTCAACTAATTTTATGTAGCTAAAAAAAAAAAATTCTTTTTTTAGCATTACTGTGATACCAAAGGAAGACAAAGATATCACAGGAAGAGATAAGTACAAATATTTTTTTAATTAACTTTTATTGAGCTTCAAGTGAACATTTACAAATCAAGTCAGTCTGTCACATGTAAGTTTATATACACCTTACTCCGTACTCCCACTTGCTCTCCCCCTAATGAGTCAGCCCTTCCAGTCTCTCCTTTCGTGACAATTTTGCTAGCTTCCAACTCTCTCTATCCTCCCATCCCCTCTCCAGACAGGAGATGCCAACACAGTCTCAAGTGTCCACCTGGTATAATTAGCTCACTCTTCATCAGCATCTCTCTCCTACCCACTGTCCAGTCCCTTTCATGTCTGATGAGTTGTCTTCGGGAATGGTTCCTGTCCTGGGCCAACAGAAGGTTTGGGGACCATGACCACTGGGATTCCTCTAGTCTCAGTCAGACCATTAAGTATGGTCTTTTTATGAGAATTTGGGGTCTGCATCCCACTGATCTCCTGCTCCCTCAGGAGTTCTCTGTTGTGCTCCCTGTCAGGGCAGTCATCGATTGTGGCTGGGCACCAACTAGTTCTTCTGGTCTCAGGATGATGTAGGTCGCTGGTTCATGTGGCCTTTTCTGTCTCTTGGGCTCTTAGTTGTCGTGTGACCTTGGTGTTCTTCATTCTCCCTTTGATCCAGGTGGGTTGAGACCAATTGATGCATCTTAGATGGCCGCTTGTTAGCATTTAAGACCCCAGACGCCACATTTCAAAGTGGGATGCAGAATGTTTTCATAATAGAATTATTTTGCCAAATGACTTAGAAGTCCCCTTAAACCATGGTCCCCAAACCCCCGCCATTGCTCCGCTGACCTTTGAAGCATTCAGTTTATCCTGGAAACTTCTTTGCTTTTGGTCCAGTCCAGTTGAGCTGACCTTCCATGTATTGAGTATTGTCCTTCCCTTCACCTAAAGCAGTTCTTATCTACTAATTAATCAGTAAAAAACCCTCTCCCACCCTCCCTCCCTCCCCGCCTCATAACCACAAAAGTATGTGTTCTTCTCAGTTTATACTATTTCTCAAGATCTTATAATAGTGGTCTTATACAATATTTGTCCTTTTGCCTCTGACTAATTTCGCTCAGCATAATGCCTTCCAGGTTCCTCCATGTTATGAAATGTTTCACAGATTCGTCACTGTTCTTTATCGATGCATAGTATTCCATTGTGTGAATATACCAAAATTTATTTAACCATTCATCCGTTGATGGACACCCTGGTTGCTTCCAGCTTTTTGCTATTGTAAACAGAGCTGCAATAAACATGGGTGTGCATATATCTGTTTGTGTGAAGGCTCTTATTTCTCTAGGGTATATTCCGAGGAGTGGGATTTCTGGGTTGTATGGTAGTTCTATTTCTAACTGTTTAAGATAACGCCAGATAGATTTCCAAAGTGGTTGTACCATTTTACATTCCCACCAGCAGTGTATGAGAGTTCCAATCTCTCCGCAGCCTCTCCAACATTTATTATTTTGTGTTTTTTGGATTAATGCCAGCCTTGTTGGAGTGAGATTGAATCTCATTATAGTTTTAATTTGCATTTCTCTAATGGCTAATGATCGAGAGCATTTTCTCATGTATCTGTTAGCTGCCTGAATATCTTCTTTAGTGAAGTGTGTGTTCATATCCTCTGCCCACTTCTTGATTGGGTTGTTTGTCTTTTTGTGGTTGAGTTTTGACAGAATCATATAGATTTTTAGAGATCAGGCGCTGGTCGGAGATGTCATAGCTGAAAATTCTTTCCCAGTCTGTAGGTGGTCCTTTTACTCTTTTGGTGAAGTCTTTAGATGAGCATAGGTGTTTGATTTTTAGGAGCTCCCAGTTATCTGGTTTCTCTTCGTCATTTTTGGTAATGTTTTGTATTCTGTTTATGCCTTGTATTAGGGCTCCTAAGGTTGTCCCTATTTTTTCTTCCATGATCTTTATCATTTTAGTCTTTATGTTTAGGTCTTTGATCCACTTGGAGTTAGTTTTTGTGCATGGTGTGAGGTATGGGTCCTGTTTCATTTTTTTGCAAATGGATATCCAGTTATGCCAGCACCATGTGTTAAAAAGACTATCTTTTCCCCAGTTAACTGACACTGGGCCTTTGTCAAATATCAGCTGCTCATATGTGGATGGATTTATATCTGGGTTCTCAATTCTGTTCCATTGGTCTATGTGTCTGTTGTTGTACCAGTACCAGGCTGTTTTGACTACTGTGGCTGTATAATAGGTTCTGAAATCAGGTAGAGTGAGGCCTCCCACTTTCTTCTTCTTTTTCAGTAATGCTTTGCTTATCCGAGACTTCTTTCCCTTCCATATGAAGTTGGTGATTTGTTTCTCTATCACATTAAAAAATGACATTGGAATTTGGATCGGAAGTGCATTATATGTATAGATGGCTTTTGGTAGAATAGACATTTTTACTATGTTAAGCCTTCCTATGCATGAGCAAGGTATGTTTTTCCACTTAAGTATGCCCTTTTTAATTTCTTGTAGTAGAGCTTTGTAGTTTTCTTTGTATAGGTCTTTTACATCCTTGGTAAGATTTATTCCTCAGTATTTTATCTTCTTGGGGGCTACTGTGAATGGTATTGATTTGGTGATTTCCCCTTCCATGTTCTTTTTGTTGATGTAGAGGAATCCAAGTGATTTTTGTATGTTTACCTTATAACCTGAGACTCTTCCAAACTCTTCTATTAGTTTCAGTAGTTTTCTGGAGGATTCCTTAGGGTTTTCTGTGTATAAGATCATGTCATCTGCAAATAGAGATAATTTTACTTCCTCCTTGCCAATCCGGATGCCCTTTATTTCTTTGTCTAGCCTAATTGCTCTGGCTAGGACTTCTAGCACAATGTTGAATAAGAGCGGTGATAAAGGGCATCCTTGTCTGGTTCCCATTCTCAAGGGAAATGCTTTCAGGCTCTTTCCATTTAGAGTGATTTCGGCTGTTGGCTTTGCATAGATGCCGTTTATTATGTTGAGGAATTTTCCTACAATTCCTATTTTGCTGAGAGTTTTTATCATAAATGGGTGTTGGACTTTGTCGAATGCCTTTTCTGCATCAATTGATAAGATCATGTGGTTTTTGTCTTTTGTTTTTATTTATATGGTGGGTTACATTAATGGTTTTTCTAATATTAAACCAGCCTTGCATACCTGGTATAAATCCCACTTGATTGTGGTGAATTATTTTTTTAATATGTTGTTGAATTCTATCGGCTAGAATTTTGTTGAGAATTTTTGCATCTATGTTCATGAGGGATATAGGTCTGTAATTTTCTTTTTTTGTGACGTCTTTACCTGGTTTTGGTATCAGGGAGATGGTGGCTTCATAGAATGAGTTAGGTAGTATTCCGTCATTTTCTATGCTTTGAAATACCTTTAGTAGTAGTGGTGTTAACTCTTCTCTGAAAGTTTGGTAGAACTCTGCAGTACAGCCATCCGGGTCAGGACTTTTTTTTGTTGGGAGTTTTTTGATTACCGTTTCAATCTCTTTTTTTGTTATGGGTCTATTTAGTTGTTCTACTTCTGATTGTGTTAGTTTAGGTAGGTAGTGTTTTTCCAGGAATTCATCCATTTCTTCTAGGTTTGCAAATTTGTTAGAGTACAATTTTTTGTAATAATCTGATATGATTCTTTTAATTTCAGTTGGGTCTGTTGTGATGTGGCCCTTCTCGTTTCTTATTCGGGTTATTTGTTTCCTTTCCTGTATTTCTTTAGTCAGTCTAGCCAATGGTTTATCAATTTTGTTAATTTTTTCAAAGAACCAGCTTTTGGCTTTGTTAATTCTTTCAATTGTTTTTCTGTTCTCTAATTCATTTAGTTCAGCTCTAATTTTTATTATTTGTTTTCTTCTGGTGCCTGATGGATTCTTTTGTTGCTCATTTCCTATTTGTTCAAGTCGTAGGGACAGTTCTCTGATTTTGGCTCTTTCTTCTTTTTGTATGTGTGCATTTATCGATATAAATTGGCCTCTGAGCACTGCTTTTGCTGTGTCCCAGAGGTTTTGATAGGAAGTATTTTCATTCTCGTTGCATTCTGTGAATTTCCTTATTCCCTCCTTAATGTCTTCTATAACCCAGTCTTTTTTCAGAAGGGTATTGTTCAGTTTCCAAGTATTTGATTTCTTTTCCCTAATTTTTCTGTTATTGATTTCCACTTTTATGGCCTTGTGGTCTGAGAAGATGCTCTGTAATATTTCGATGTTTTAGACTCTGCAAAGGTTTGTTTTATGACCTAGTATGTGGTCTATTCTAGAGAATGTTCCATGTGTGCTAGAAAAAAAAGTATACTTTGCAGCAGTTGGGTGGAGAGTTCTGTATAAGTCAATGAGGTCAAGTTGGTTGATTGTTGTAATTAGGTCTTCCGTGTCTCTATTGAGCTTCTTACTGGATGTCCTGTCCTTCTCCAAAAGTGGTGTGTTGAAGTCTCCTACTATAATTGTAGAGGTGTCTGTCTCACTTTTCAGTTCTGTTAAAATTTGATTTATGTATCTTGCAGCCCTGTCATTGGGTGAATAAATTTTTAATATGGTTATATCTTCCTGATCAATTGTCCCTTTTATCATTATGTAGTGTCCTTCTTTATCCTTTGTGGTGGATTTAAGTTTAAAGTCTATTTTGTCAAATTAATATTGCTACTCCTCTTCTTTTTTGCTTATTGTTTGCTTGATATATTTTTTTCCATCCTTTGAGTTTTAGTTTGTTTGTGTCTCTAAGTCTAAGGTGTGTCTCTTGTAGGCAGCATATAGACGGATCGTGTTTCTTTATCCAGTCCAAGACTCTCTGTCTCTTTATTGGTGCATTTAGTCCATTTACATTCAGCGTAATTATAGATAAGTAAGTGTTTAGTGTTGTCATTTTGATGCCTTTTTATGTGTGTTGTTGACAATTTCATTTTTCCACTTACTTTTTTGTGCTGAGATGTTTTTCTTTGTAAATTGTGAGATCCTCATTTTCATAGTATTTGACTTTATGTTTGTTGAGTTGTTACGTTTTTCTTGGTTTTTATTTTGAGTTATGGAGTTGTAATACCTCTTTGTGGTTACCTTAACTGTTTTTTTTTTTTAATATTTACCTCTATTTTTCTAAGTTAAAACCTAACTTGTATTGTCCTATATCGCCTTGTATCCCTCAAATATTTTTCGTGAACATAAAAACACACACAAATGGCAAAATACAAGCAAATTGAATCCAGCAATATATAGATGTAGTTTATCCTGGAAATGCAAGGTTGGCTCAACATTTGAAAACAGTCATTGTAATTCACCATAATAGCAGAGTAAAGAAGAAAAACAATGATCATCTTGATAGTTGCAAAAAAAAAAAGCAGCTGACAAAAATTAACATCCATTCATGATAAGAACTCTCAGGAAACTAAGAATAAAAGGGAAATTTCTTAATCTGATAAAAGGCATCTACAAAAACACTAAACTAATATACTTAATGGTGAAAGACTGGAGACTTTTCCCCAAGATCAGGAATAAGACAAGATGTCCTCTCCCACCACTCCTATTCAACATTGAATTGGAAGTTCTAGAAGCACAATACTAAAAAAAAAAAAAAAGCCAACCATTGCTATCTATTCCAATTCATGGTGACCCCATGTGTATAAGGAAAAAAAAGGAAGGGGTAGGGCATGTAGATCGAAAACTCTCTTCACTGACAACATGATTGTTGTTGTTAGGTGCCATCAAGTCGGTTCCGACTCATAGCGACCCTATGCACAAAACAACTAAATTCTGCCTGGTCCTGCACCATCCTCACAATAGTTGTTATGCTTGAGCCCACTGTTGCAGCCACTGTCAGTCCACCTTGTTGAGGGTCTTCCTCTTTTTTATTGACCCTCTACTTTACCAAGCATGATATCCTTTTCCAAGGACTGGTCCCTCCTGATAACATGTCCAAATATATGTGAGACATAGGATCACCATCCTGGCTTCTACGGAGCATTCTGACTGTACTTCTTCCAAGACAGATTTATTTGTTCTTTTGGCAGTCCATGGTATATTCAATATTCTTCGCCAACACCATAATTCAAAAGCGTCAATTCTTAGATCTTCTTTATTCATTGTCCAGCTTTTGCATGCATACAAGGTGATTGAAAACACCATGGCTTGGTCAGGCACACTGTAGACTTTAAAGTGACATCTTTGCTTTTGAACACTGGAAAGAGGCCGTTTGCAACATATTTTCCCAATGCAATACGTCATTTGATTTCTTGTCTGCCGCTTCCATGGGTCTTGATTGTGCATCCAAGTAAAATAAAATCGTTTATAGCTTCAATCTTTTCTCCATTTATTATGATGTTGCTTATTGGTCCAGTTGTGGGGATTTTTGTTTTATGTTGCGGTGTAATCCATACTGAAGGCTGTAGTCTTTGATCTTCATCAGTAAGTACTTCAAGTCCTCTTCACTTTCAGCAAGCAAGGTTGTGTCATCTGCATAATGCAGGTTGTTAATGAGTCTTCCTCCAATCTGATGCCCTGTTTTCTTCATATAGCCCAGCTCCTTAGATTATTTGTTCAGCATATAGATTGAATAGGTATAGTGAAAGGACAAAACCCTGACACACACCTTTCCTGACTTTAAGCCACACAGTATCACCTCGTTCAGTTCGAACAACTGCCTCTTGATCTACGTGCAGGTTCCTCATGAGCACAATTAAGTGTTCTGGAATTCCCATCCTTCACAATGTTATCCATAATTTGTTATGATCCATACAGTTGAATGCCTTTGCATAGTCAATAAAACATAGGTAAAGATCTTCCTACTATTTTCTGCTTTCAGCCAGGATCCATCTGACATCAGCAATGATATCCCTGGTTCCACATCCTCTCCTGAATCCATCCTGAATTTCTGGCAGTTTCCTGCCGGTGTGCTACTGCAACCACTTTTGAATGATCTTCAGCAAGATTTTACTTGCCTGTGATATTAATGACATTGTTCAATAATTTCTGCATTCGGTTGGATCATCTCTCTTTGGAATAGACATGCCGTGAATTGAATGGTGTCCCCCCAAAATATGTATAAACTTAGGCCATGATTCCCAGTATTATGTGGTTGTCCTCCATTTTGTGATTGATGTAATTTTCCTATGTGTTATAAATACTCATCACTCCCTGTGGTTAATGAGGCAAAATTAACCCAACAAAATTAGATTATGTTAAAGAGGATTAGGGTGCAGTGTAACACCCTCACTCAGGTCACATCCCTGATCCAATGTAAAGGGAGTTTCCCTTGGGTGGGGCCTGCATCACCTTTTATCTTACGAGAGATAGAAGGAAAGGGAAGCGAGCAGAGAGAGGGGGACCTCACCAAGAAAGCAGCACCGGAAGCAGAGGCACGTCCTCTGGACCCGGGGTTCCTGTGCAGAGAAGCTCCTAGTCCAGGGGAAGACTGATGAGAAGGACCTTCCTCCAGACCTGACAGAGAAAGAAAGCCTTCCCCTGGAGCTGATGCCCTGGATTTGGACTTCTAGCCTACTAGACTGTGAGGAAATAAATTTCTTTTTGTTAAAGCCATCCACTTGTGCTATTTCTGTTACAGCAGCACTAGCTAACTAAGACAAGGCATACATATGGATCTCTTCCAGTCAGTTGGCCTGCTAGCTGTCTTCCAAATTTCATGGCATAGACGAGTGAGCACCTCCAGTGCTGCATCTGTTTGTTGAAACATCTCAGCTGGTATTCTGTCAGTTCCTGGAGCCTTGTTTTTCACCTATGTCTTCCGTGCAGCTTGGACTCGCACATGATAGTCTAAACACAAAATCCCAAGGAATCTACAAAAAAGCTCCAAGAACTATTCATGAGTTTAGCAAGTTCCAAAGATACAAGGTCAACCTAGAAAAATCAACTGTATTTCTATATACTAGCAATGAAGAACCGAAAATTGAAATTAAAAAACAGTCCCATTTACAACATCACCAAAAATATAAAATACTTAGGTAGAAATCTAAAATACGTAAAAACTAGACGCTGGAAACTACAAAACGCTGATGAAAGTAATTAAAGAAGATCAAAATAAATGGAGACATACACTGCGTTCACGGATTGGGAGAGTCAGTATTGTTAGGATTGTTGTTGTCGTTAGGTGCCATTGAGTCAGTTCCAACTCATAGCGACCCTATCCACAACAGAACGAAACACTGCCTGGTCCTGTGCCAAACTTACAATTCTTGTTATGCTTGAGCTCATTTTTGCAGCCACTGTGTCAATCCACCTTGTTGAGGGTCTTCCTCTTTTCCGCTGACCCTGTACTCTGCCAAGCATGATGTCCTTCTACAGAGACTGATCCCTCCTGACAACATGTCCAAAGTATGGAAGGTGCAGTCTAGCCATCCTTGCCTCTAAGGAGCATTCTGGCCACACTTCTTCCAAGACAGATTTGTTCTTTTGGCAGTCCGTGGTATATTCAATATTCTTCGCCAACACCACAATTCAAAGGTGTCAACTCTTCTTCTGTCTTCCTTATTCATTGTCCAGCTTTCACATGCATACGATATGATTGAAAATACCATGGCTTGGGTCAGGTGCACCTTAGTCTTCAGGGTGACATCTTTGCTCTTCAACACTTTGAAGAGGTCCATTGCAGCAGATTTGCCCAATGCAATGCGTGTTTTGATTTCTTGACTGCTGCTTCCATGTGGATCCAAGTAAAATGAAATCCTTGACAGCTTCAATCTTTTCTCCGTTTATCATGATGTTGCTCATTGGTCCAGTTGTGAGGATCTTTGTTTTCTTTATGTTGGGGTATAATCCATACTGAAGGCTGTGGTCTTTGTTCTTCATCAGTAAGTGCTTCAAGTCCTCTTCACTTTCAGCAAATAAGGTTGTGTCATCTGCATAACGCAGGTTGTTAATGAGTCTTCCTCCAATCCTGATGCCCTGTTCTTCTTCATATAGTCCAGCTTCTCATATTATCTGTTCAGCATACAGGTTAAATAGGTATGGTGAAAGAATACAACCCTGACGCACGCCTTTCCTGACTTTAAACCAATCAGTATTCCCTTATTCTGTCTGAACAACTGTCTCTTGATCTATGTAAAGGTTCCTCATGAGCACAATTAAGTGTTCTGGAATTCCCATTCTTTGCAGTGTTATCCATAGTTTGTTATGATCCACACAGTCGAATGCCTTTGCATAATCAATAAAACACAGATAAGCATCCTTTTGGTATTCTCTGCTTTCAGCCAGGATCCATCTGACATCAGCAATGATATCCCTGGTTCCACGTCCTCTTCTGAAACCAGCCTGAATTTCTGGCAGTTCCCTGTCGATATACTGCTGCAGCTGTTTTTGAATGATCTTCAGCAAAATTTTGCTTGCGTGTGATATTAGTGATATTGTTCTATAATGTCCACATTCGGTTGGATCACGTTTCTTGGGACTAGGCATAAATATGGATCTCTTCCAGTCAGTTGGCCAGGAAGCTGTCTTCCATATTTCTTGGCATAGACGAGTGAGCACCTCCAGTGCTGCATCTGTTTGTTGAAACATCTCAGTTGATATTCCATCAATTCCTGGAGCCTAGTTTTTCGCCAGTGCCTTCAGAGCAGCTTGGACTTCTTCCTTCAGTACCTTTGGTTCCTGATCATATGCCACCGCTTGAAATGGTTGAATAACGACTAATTCTTTTTGGTATAATGACTATTCCTTCCATCTTCTTTTGATGCTTCCTATGTCGTTTAATATTTTCCCCATGGAATCCTTCACTATGGCAACTTGAGGCTTGAATTTTTTCTTCAGTTCTTTCAGCTTGAGAAACACTGAGTGTGTCCTTCACTTTTGGTTTTCCATCTCCAGCTCTTTGCACATATCATTATAATACTTTACTTTGTCTTCTCGAGAGGCCCTTTGAAATCTCCTGTTCAGTTCTTTTGCCTCATCATTTCTTTCTTTTGCTTTAGCTGCTTGATCTTTGAGAGCAAGTTTCAGTGTCTCTTCTGACATCCATCTTGGTCTTTTCTTTCTTTCCTCTCTTTTCAGTGACCTCTTGCTTTCTTCATGGATGATGTCCTTGATGTCATTCCACAATTTGTCTGGTCTTGGGTCATTAGTGTTCAATGCATCAAATCTCTTCTTGAGATGACCTCTAAATTCAGGTGGAATATACCCAAGGCTGTATTTTGGCTTTTGTGGACTTACTCTGATTTTCTTCAGTTTCAGCTTGAACTTGCATATGAGCAATTAATGGTCTGTTCCACAGTCAGCCCCTGGCCTTGTTCTGACTGACAATATTGAGCTTCTCCATTATCTCTTTCCACAGATGTAGTCAATTTTATTCCTATGTGTTCCATCTGGCGAGGTCCACGTGTATAGTTGCCATTTATGTTGGTGAAAAAAGGTATTTGTAACGAAGAAGTTGTTGGTTTTGCAAAATTTTATCATCTGATCTCCAGCATTGTTTCTATCACCAATGCCGTATTTTCCAACTACCAATCCTTCTTTGTTTCCAACTTTCACATTCCAATCACCAGTAATTATCAATACATCCCAACTGCATGTTCCATCAATTTCAGACTGCAGAAGCTGATAAAAATCTTCAATTTCTTCATCTTTGGCCTTAGTGTTTGGTGTGTAAATTTGACTTTTAGGGGAATGCAAATTAAACCATAATTAGATTCCACTACACATCTATTAGAATGGCTTTTAAAAAGCGACCATACCTGAGTAGGGTCGTGAGCAGCCATCCCATTCAGAGCAAAGGAGAATGAAGAAAACCAAAGACACAAGGAAAATATTAGTCCAAAGGACCATTGGACCACATGAACGACAGCCTCCGCCAGCCTGAGCTCAGAAGAACTGATGGTGCCTGGCTGCCACCATGGACTGTTCTGACAGGGATCACAATAGAGGGTCCCAGACAGAGCAGAAGAACAATGTAGAACAGAATTCAAATTCACAAAAAAGATCAGACTTACTAGTCTGACAGAGAATGGAGGGCGACTATGGCTACCAGATACCCTGCTAACTCAGAACTGAAGTCACTCTCGAAGTCGACCTTTCAGCCAAAGACTAGACAGGCCTATAAAACAAACAACGACACGTGTGAGGAATGTGCTTCTTAGATCAATCAGGTGTACGAGATCAAATGGGCAACACCTGCCCAAAAGCAAAGCCAAGAAGGCAGGAAGGGACAGGAAAACTGGACGAATGGATGTGGGGAACACAGGATGGAAAGGAAGGGACTACTGACACATTTCAGGGATTGCAACCAATGTCACAAAACAATTTGTGTATAAACTTTTGAATGAGAAATTAATTTGCGCTGTAAATTTTCACTGAGTGCACAAAATCAAATTAAAAAGTGGCTATACTACGTGCTGGCAAGGATGCAGAGCAACTGGAACCCTCATACGCTGCCTATGGGATGCAAAATGGTGCAGCCACTTTGGAAAACAGCTTTGCAGTTTCTTATAAAGCTAAACACACACTTACTATGTTGTTGTTGTCAGGTGCTGTCGAGTCAATTCTGACTCATAGCGACCCTGTGCACAATAGAATGAAACACTGCCTAGTCCTGCACCATCCTCACAATTGTTGCTAGGCCGGAGCCCCCTCTTGCAGCCACTGTGTCAATCCATCTTGGTGAGGGTCTTCCTCTTTTTAGCTGACCCTCTACTTTACCAAGCATGATGTCCTTCTTCAGGGACTGGTCCCTCCTGATAACATGTCCAAAGTTATCAGGACAAAGTCTCCCTATCCTTGTTTCTAAGAAGCATTCTGGTTGTATTTCTTCCAAGACAGATTTGTTCATTATTTTGGCAGTTCATGGTATATTCAATAACGAAGATCAAAGAAGAGTTGACACTATACGACCTAGCGATTGCAATCTGAGGTAATTATCCAAGTGAAATGAAAACCTGTGTCCACAGAAAACCTGTGCTGGATTTGTATCACAGCTTTATTCACAATTGCCAAAATCTGCAGAGACCCTACATATCTCTCAAGGGTTGAATGGAGAAGCCCAATGTGGTTTGTCCATACCATGATACACTACTCAGCGACACAAGAAACAAACAGGTGATCATGCAGCACCTTGGATAAATCTCGAAGGCACTTTGCTGAGTGAAAAGAGCCAGGCTCAAAAGGCTGCAAACTCTAAGATCTCATTTACACGGCATTCCGAGAAAGGCCACCAGAAAACGCTGTGGGGTAGAGCAGGCACAGCCATGGTTGCCAGGGCGGGGCAGGGAGGGGGGTGTCCAGCTACAAAGGGGCTGCATTGGGAAACCCTGGGGTGACAGAAGTGTTCAGTATCATGATTGTGGTGGTGCTCACACCACATAGTACACCAAAAAGAGTGACTTTAATGCATGTAAATTCAAAAGTAAATGTTACAAAATGTATGATGCAGCTAACACACACTTCAACTCCAGCCAGAGCTCGGAGGCCGGTTCACCGTCCTGGCCTCTGTAGCTGAAGCTCATGTCTCATGAATGTATCCCGACTCCTGCTCTAAACACAAGGAGCTCATAGCCCACTTAAAAATAACAACAGAAATACGAACCTAACAGCTCTGAAGTTCTTATGGTCTTCATGTGCCACTCTAAATGTGTATCTGACGTGTTTCCAGAACTTTCTTATCCCTTCTTGTTTCTTCTCCACTGTTACTTTCACTCCTTCCCCCACACCCTTCCCCTCTCCTCTGTTACCCCCACCTCACCCCACGTGCGCCAAGACTGGGTGGCAGCTCCTGGGGGTGGTGGAGACTGACCACCCATCCTGGCTTCCCCTGCAGGGTGGAGCTCGGAGCCACAAAGGCAAAAGTCCCTACACATGGAAACACCAGGTCGCCTCAGCCCCAGCCGCTCCTCGGGGACCCTGGACAAGACCAAACTGCCCGGATCTTGGTGGCTCTATCTTAAGATAATGGAGGTCTGAGATGGGGACCACATGCACTCTGAAGTCTACGCCAGCCCCAAATTTTCATGAATTTATGATGCTCTGCCATAAACCTCTCCTTTTCCCCCATTTATCCTGAAGGGATTGAAGATTGGCTATAAAAGCGGGCATTTGTTGTTATTATTGCTGGATTTGTTTATTTTGCTTTGTTTGGGGATATTTTTAAACTTCAAAAAGAGTCTCTAAACCCAAAGTTCGAGAATCATTGCGCTGGAAAATGCTGTGAAAAGCCTCAGCAGATAACCAGAGCGTTTCCAACCACAGTAAACTTCTGGAAACTTCCGTGGGCCACAGAGAATGAGTGAGATGCTGAATGAGCCACAGTTACATGCCCAGACTCTTCAGGACCTGCTCAGCCCTATTCTGTTCTCCAGGACACGGGGTGGGGGAGGGGGCAACTACCTCAGCCTGCAGGAGGAGCCCTGCAGGGCAGGAGGGGGTGCCAGAAGATGTCCTGCACGGGCGCGCAGTGGACCCTGACCCCTCAGCTACGGGAGCTCTTCTGAAGTCTTCCACGGAAACACGTGTAAGGAAAAGCACGGTGCCATTCATCTCCTGCCAAGAATAAAGTCAAGCTGGCACACGCTTTCAGCTCAGATCTAACTAGCATGGATAGAAAAGGCAACTTTAAAGTAAAAAAATTAATGACTTTAGAACTTGCTTTCTAAAAATCTGATAAGGAATGAAGTATGGAAAATTTTCCTATCCCCAAAGCACAATGTTTCCCAAAGGGAAGCTTCTGGTACACCCATGTACTGCCCCAGCCTGAACCGAAACGAAATCTTCACCAGCTCTGGGAATGGGATTTGACCCAGACACACCGTAGGGCCAGATACAGTGGGCTGTGGTGCCAGGCAATGACCCCAAGAGTCCCCAAACACTCAGATACTGTGGAGCCCAGAAGTATAGGCTATTTCACACGTTTTCATTGTTTAGAAAAGGGAGTTACTTTACAAGCTCACAGGTGCTCATCAGGGCAAGTGCGAAACCCTCAGCAGGGGTGTGAGACCCCAGAGATCCGCCCCCCAGTCCCAACTCTGGGCCACGTGGGCAGTGGAGGGTAGGGGAGGCACAGAGCCACTGAGCTCCATCTAGCTCAGCCCCCAGTTCCTACATAGCACGCCACCCTGTTCCTCCGCTTGTCTCAAAGCAGAGCAGGGGCTGTCCAACCACCAGGCTGTCATATCACTGAGCACTACTATGCTCTCAGCACCCACCCGGGTGTGACATGGACAGGGATGGTGCACCCAGGGGTTCATGCCCAGGGCAGAAGCACAGACAGCAGAAGGTTCCAGCCTCTCAGGGCACCGAATGAGAGTAGGATGAAGGGGCTCCAGATACCTGGAGGGCAGGTGGGGGGCAGGTACCGAAAGTGGGCAGTGGGAACCAGCTACCCAGATACCTGGAGAGCGGGTGGGGGGCAGGTACCGAGAGTGGGCAGTGGGAACCAGCTACCCAGAAAGCAGGCAAGGGGAGGGGTCACCAGGCACCTGGAGAGTGGCGTGTGGAGGTGGAGGGACAGGTCGGAGAAGATGAACCTCAGGGATCTAGAGAGGAGGGAGGAGGGGAAGGAGGCACTGGAGACACAGAAGGCCAAGGTGGTCGTTGTTGGACAGCGTTTGGTAGTCAGAGATTCATGGCTCCATCCCTTTTGCTTTCTGCATGTTTGAAATCTCCTGGTAAAAGGTGGGAAGTGAAGAAGACAGCATGGCAGCAAGGATGGGTTCAGGGAACTGGCTGATGGGTGTCAAAGGAACCCCCTCTCTGTGGCTTCCCTGAGCCCCCTTGCCTCCCCAAGGTGTGGAGTCCACTCTTCTTGGGTTGGGGGGATGTCAGAAGCAGAGACGCTGGCCTCTCTGGGGGGTCGGAGGGCCCACCACCATGACAGCGGCCATGGCAACAATCAAGAACGGCCAAAGTAGAAAACTCCAGTGATGGGTGGAGCCACAGGTCTGCCCAGGGCCTTGGAGCAGAGGCAGGTCCACCACCCATGAGTCTGCAGACCCAGTAAGGGGCCCAACGGGGGGACGAGTTGGGGGACCCTAAATCTAGTAGAAGGAAGGCTCCACCCCAGATGCTGCCCGGGCTCAGTACACACCTCAAGGAGGAACTTGGGTGACCTGTGACCCCTCAACCTTGCCCCAACCCCCAGGTCACTGTGGATCCAAGCTATGGGGCACCTTCCCAGCCCAGAGGCCATGCCCTCCTTCCAGAACCTTCTCTCCTGTGGGACCAACCCCTCAGCTTTCCCTCCCCCCCAGCCCCACCCATTTGTCACTGTCCAGATGTTGGGGTGAGTCTTTCGGGGCCCTGAGTCCTCAGCATCTCCATCTTGGTCCACAGCACCCAGAACCCTCCCCTGAGCCCCCACATGTCTGAGTTGACCTCAGTTCCCACCCTACCCCACCCCTACTCCCACAACCCTGTTTGGTGTGTGAGCCCATCCTCCCCCTGAAGCCAGTGGCAGGGTCATCCTGGACCCACCTCCCTGCCTCTGCACGGTTGCAGATAGCACATAAGGGCAAATATCCAGCTGACACAAGTCCCCTGGCTCCTGCTCTGGCAGGTCCCCCATACCCTCCTCTCCCTCCCCCCCCACATCCCCCAGACCACTAACCCTGTTCCTCCACACCCTCCTCTCCCCCCTGTACCCCCCAGACCACCACCCTGTTCTCCCACACCCTCGTGTCCTTCCTGCATTGCGTGTGTCTATGGTGGACACACGTCCAGCTGTGATGCCCAGCCACAACCACCTGAGGGAGATACGGGGTCCAGAGCCTCCCGCGATGGGAACCGGGCACTGGGCTTGGGGCACCTTGGCTGGAGGACAGAAGGGGTCCCTGCAGCCAGCAATGGCTCCCCCTTCACCCTGCCAGACCCCTTCTGTGGGGCACCTGCCCCTCTCCCCGCTCCGGGGTCCTGGAGGATCCAGTAGCTTGGAGCCCCTTCCCTCAAGTGGACCCTGAGCCCCACCCTTGGACCTGACACTAGGGCCCCCATCTCCCTTTATCTTTAAACAGCGACTTGATTCAACCTGGAGTCCCTGAGTTGTGCAAACAGTTAACGCACTTGGCTGCTAACCAAAAGGTCGGAGGTTCAAGTCAACCCACAGGCCCCGCAGAAGAAAGGCCTGGTGATCTAATTCTGAAAAATAAGCCATTGAAAACTCTATGGGTCACAGTTCTACTCTGACACACACGGGGTCAGCGCGAGCTGGGGCTGCCTCAGCGACAGCGGGCTCACCGGTGATTCAACCCGGAAAGCTCCACTTCGCGGTTCCATCTCATCCGAGAGGGCAACGGAGGTGCCCCGCACCAGCGAGAGGCAGACCCCCCGACAGACTCGGAAACCCAGCCCCTCGGAGCCGAGGGGCGCCCCGTCGCACAGGGAGGAGCCCGGAGGGGGAGCCCCGTCGCACGGGGAGGAGGCCGGAGGGGGCGCCCCGTCGCACGGGGAGGAGCCCGGAGGGGGAGCCCCGTCGCAGGGGGGGAGCCCGGAGGGGGCGCCCCGTCGCAGGGGGGGAGCCCGGAGGGGGCGCCCCGTCGCAGGGGGGGAGCCCGGAGGGGGCGCCCCGTCGCAGGGGGGGAGCCCGGAGGGGGCGCCCCGTCGCAGGGGGGGAGCCCGGAGGGGGCGCCCCGTCGCAGGGGGGGAGCCCGGAGGGGGCGCCCCGTCGCACGTGGGGGGCCCGGAGGGGGCGCCCCGTCGCAGGGGGGGAGGCCGGAGGGGGCGCCCCGCCGCACGGGGAGGGGCCCGGAGGGGGCGCCCCGTCGCACGGGGGGGGAGGCCGGAGGGGGCGCCCCGTCGCACGGGGGGGGAGGCCGGAGGGGGCGCCCCGTCGCACGTGGGGGGCCCGGAGGGGGGCGCCCCGTCGCAGGGGGGGAGGCCGGAGGGGGCGCCCCGCCGCACGGGGAGGGGCCCGGAGGGGGCGCCCCGTCGCACGTGGGGGGCCCGGAGGGGGCGCCCCGCCGCACGGGGAGGGGCCCGGAGGGGGCGCCCCGTCGCACGGGGAGGAGGCCGGAGGGGGCGCCCCGTCGCACGTGGGGGGCCCGGAGGGGGCGCCCCGCCGCACGGGGAGGGGCCCGGAGGGGGCGCCCCGTCGCACGGGGAGGAGGCCGGAGGGGGCGCCCCGTCGCACGGGGAGGGGCCCGGAGGGGGCGCCCCGTCGCACGGGGGGGGCCCGGAGGGGGCGCCCCGTCGCACGGGGAGGAGGCCGGAGGGGGCGCCCCGTCGCACGGGGGGGAGGCCGGAGGGGGCGCCCCGCCGCACGGGGAGGGGCCCGGAGGGGGCGCCCCGTCGCACGTGGGGGGCCCGGAGGGGGCGCCCCGCCGCACGGGGAGGGGCCCGGAGGGGGCGCCCCGTCGCACGTGGGGGGCCCGGAGGGGGCGCCCCGTCGCACGGGGGGGAGGCCGGAGGGGGCGCCCCGCCGCACGGGGGGGAGCCCGGAGGGGGCGCCCCGTCGCACGGGGAGGGGCCCGGAGGGGGCGCCCCGTCGCACGGGGGGGAGCCCAGCTCCTGAGGAGCATCACACCATCAAGGCGGCTTCCACAGCATCAGCGCAGTGAAGGCACCCACGGCGGCCTGTGCACCAGCCCCAATACGGAGCACCCTGAAAGCTGAAAAGGACCAGCCCCCGGTTTTCTGAGCCCTCTTTTGAAAATAAAGAAAAAGCTGTTTTATCTCTTATTAGGTTCTTCTTCACTGACAAGTAAAAACCAGAGAAAGCAGAATGAAAATGGTATTTAAGTTTGTACCCGGGGGGAGGGGTCGGGGGGGGCCTTCAACCATGGGAATGGGGGGTGTCCTGGGGGATGTCTTCAATCGTGGGGAGGGGGATGTCTCTGATCATGAGGGGGACATCCTTGGTGGTGGGGAGGGCTGTGTCTTCAGTCATGGAGAGTGGAGTTCTCAGTTGTGGGGTGGGGGCATCTTTGTCGTGGGAGGACGTTCTCGGTCCTGGGGAGGGAGTGCCTTTGGTTATCGGCACGAGTGTCTTTGGTCATGGGGAGGGGAGCTGTCCTCAGCTGTGGAGAGGGGGGTCTTTGGTCATGGGGAGGGGGCACCTGGGGGACACCCTCGGTCGTGGGGAGGTCACCACCCATGCTATATTGGGACTGCTGCTCCTTCCCAGCCCACTGGCCTCACACTCCTGAGGGGCTAGCCTGTCTGCTGACTCCAACCTAATGCAGTTTCCTGGAATGGTCTGGAGCTCCATCCTAGGACCCCTCCAGGAGCCTTACGGTTCCTTGTTATGGACAGTCACAGTCAGAGGGCCAGTGGGCAAAGCAAGCGGGCACTCACCTCCAGTAGCAGCCGGCCCTCCAGCACCTCAGACCCTCCACTCGGGTGGCCATCTCCTGACGAGGGGTCCCCAGCCACTGGCCGCCGTGAGCCTGTGTCCTGCACAGCTGTCAGAGAGAACAGGACATGTCAGCACCTGTAACCAGCCCTGCACATGGTCCTCATGAAGTCAGCTTTCTTGTGTCCCCTTGGACCCCCACAGCATGTTGGCACCATGACCCACAGAGCTCTGGTACCGGCCTCAGCTGCCTGCCCTACCTGCCCTGCCTGGAGGCACTGGGGTAGCCGGTGAGCAGGAGGGGCGGGGACAACAGTGCAGGCAGCCAGCAGGGCAGAGCATCCAGGCAGAAGGGCACTCTGCTTCCATAACCGCCCCCCAACCACCTCCTGCCTCGGGACCATGTCCAGCTCCAAATGGGTCCTGGGGTCCCTGTAGCCCCTCCCCAGGGTTCAAGGCCGGTGAGCCCCGACCCAGAGATGTTGGTCTGCGCAGCGTGGCCACTCTCTGAGAACAGGGACCCTCAGAGTCACCAAGCCCAGTCCTCTTTACAGGTGGTAAAATGCTGAGCTTTGAGATGTCAGCACTCAGGAGACATTCATTCTTATTTTCTATCCCTTTTGTAGGGGGCCCTGGTGGCGCAGTGGTTAAAGAGCTCAGTGCTAACTGAAAAGTCAGTGGTTTGAACCCACCAATCTCTCCAAGGGAGAAAGATGTGGCCACCTGCTTTGGTAAAGATTTAGTCTTGGAAACCATATGGGGCAGTTGTACTCTGTCCTATACGGTCACTATGAATCCAAATCGACTCAACGGCAGTGGGTTTTGGGGTGGATTCCTTTTTGTAGTTGACTCTGTTTACTCAACACTGATATTGGGAAAGCTGGAGGCTTGGAATATACTGGAATCTGAGGGCCCTTTCGCTCTGACTACAAAAAAAAAAAAAGTTTTTTTTTTTTTTACAGGCTCTGGTTAAAATGAACCAGAAACAGACTTGGGGAAACCCTGGGCCCTGGGACAGAGCCCTCCTGTCTCAGGGACCCCTACGGATGGTGAGGCCTCTGAGGGCTGAGGGTCACACACCTTCTGTGTAACTTGCGGGGCGGGGGGGGGGGCGGTGGGGGGCAGGTGGACTGAGGTTGAAACACGGCCCAGCCTGTCCTAGGCCTTCACTCTCTCCGGGCCCTGCGGACCACAAGGCTGTTCTTGTTGGGGGTGGGGGGGGCAGCTGTGGAGCTGGGGGGCTCCAGGGCTGGGACATCACCGACTCGGGACCTGACAAGCACCTGCACCCCAGAGTGACGGGCACGTAAACGGCAGTGTCACCCTGGGTTCTAGGACAAGGTGACTCGGCGTCACCGGGTGAGTGGGTAGGGCGAGGCCCCCTCGGCACACTCCGTGCGCCTCTGCTTTGTGCGCCTCCGCTGAGGCAGTGAGGACCCGCCCATTCCAGCCCCTTTCAAACTTCTCTTCCTTCCCCGGCAGCTGGTTTTCTCCGTTGTGGGGGGAGCACCAGGGGGGCCTAGCCCTCCCCAGCACCGTGCCCGCCCCCCCCGCCAGGCATCCGCCCCCACTTCCCTCCTCCTCCGCGCGACATTCCTGTGGCTGCCGCCGGGCTCGCTGTCACGCGATCCGGCCCTCAGCGTCCGCTGTGACAGCCGCCTGGTCCCCTGCCAGAGCCTCGCGTGCGAGCAGAGGGCCGCCCTCTCCCGCCCGCGCTCCTCCGCGGTCTCGCTCGCCCGCAGGACACTGAGACCCGAGGAGGCCGCGGAGCAGAGCCAGGCAGCCCCAGCTGCAGCGTTCCCAAAGGCCTTCTAAGCAGTCGGTGCCTGCCCCCATCATCTCTGGGGGTCCCCGGCCACTCTCAGGGCCCTCAGAGCCCCTCATCACTCCCAGAACCCATCACCTCCAGGCCCCCAAACACCTCCAGGGGTCTCCTCCATCGCCTCCGGGGGCCTCCTCCATCACCTCCAGGACCCCCGTCACCTCTGGGGGCCTTTCCAATCACCTCCTGGGCTCTCCTCCATCACCTCCAGGGGTCTTCCCCATCGCCTCCAGGGGTCTCCTCCATCACCTTCAGGGGTCTTCCATATCACCTCCAGGGGTCTTCTCATCACCTCCTGGGCTCTCCTCCAACACCTCCAGGAGCCTCCTCCATCACCTCCAGGGGTCTTCCCCATCACCTCCAGGGGTCTCCTCCATCACCTTCGGGGGTCTTCCATATCACCTCCAGGGGTCTTCTCATCACCTCCTGGGCTCTCCTCCAACACCTCCAGGAGCCTCCTCCATCACCTCCAGGGGTCTTCCCCATCACCTCCAAGGGTCTCCTCCATCACCTCCAGGACCCCCGTCACCTCTGGGGGCCTTTCCCATCACCTCCTGGGCTCTCCTCTGTCACCTTCGGGGGTCTTCCCTATCATCTCCAGGGGTCTTCTCATCACCTCTGAGGGTCTCCTCCATTGCCTCTAGGACCCCCATCACCTCTGGGGGTCTCTCTCCTGAGTCATTCTTTCTCTGTTCCCCTTCATCTCCCAGCTCATCCGAGGGTCTGACCCCAGAGGGAGCCCAGCCCCTCGAGCAGGGGCAGGAAGAGGAGACCCAGGCCATGAGCAGCATCAGAAGGAACCAGCCCACCAATGGGCGCACAGGGGGATCCCCCGCAGCTCCAGTCTCCTCCTCTGTGACAGGGAACAACCCACACCATGGTTCCCAGTGCCCCCTACCCTCATCACTGGAGGACTGCTGGGGGGCAGTCAGGGAGAAGGGCCAGTGGGAAGGTGATGTGGGGGTGCCCCAAGGGATGGTTTGTCTTTTGTGGGAGCTGGTGGAAGACATGGAGGAAAAGAGGATAAGGAACAAAGTGTGCGCCACTGTGAGCCCAGGGACCAAGCGTCAGCACCGCCATGGGGACAGCGAGGTCTGTGGGGTGGGTGCAAGGTCCGTGGCGGGGAGCGAGGTCTGGGGGGGAGTGAAGTCTGTGGGGGGAAGCGAGGTCTGTGGGGTGGGACGTGAGGTCTGTGAGGGGGGAGCAAGGTCTGTGAGGGGGGAGCGAAGTCTGGGGGGGGAAGCGAGGTCCGTGGCGGGGGGAGTGAGGTCTGTGGCGGGGAGCAAGGTCCATGCGGGGAGCGAGGTCTGGGGGGAGCGAGGTCCATGCGGGCCAGCGAGGTCCGTGGGGGGGAACAAGGTCCGTTGGGGGCAGCGAGGTCTGTGGGGAGGCAGCAAGGTCTACATGGGGACTTAGGCCCCCACCCTCAGCCCCATTGACACAAGTGGCATGAGAGAAAGAGTTCTCCCATGGGATGGGGGAGCTGTGCTCCACAGGGCGAGGGTAGAGAGCATGGGCAGCACCTTGTCTCGGGCCGTGGGGACCAGGATGATGAGGAAGGAGTGGTACCTTGGCCCTCCCCTGCCCTCAGAGGTGAGGGGGCCCCAGGGAGCCCTGGCCCTCGCAGAAAACACCTGCAATGCAGCACCAGGTGAGAGGAAGCCAGAAGCTCTGGAGGGGGTCTTCTGCCCGTGTGGTGCGGGGGGCTCCCTTCCAGGCCACCCACAGAGGCACATCTGCCCTCCAAGCACAGTGGGATGGTGGCCTTGATGAGGGGGTGCTGGTCTAATGGCCACAGGAGGAGGGGGTGGCATGCGTCCCCAGCCAATACAGAGGTGCTGCCCTCCCTTCCTCCTTCCTGGGTTCCCTCCACTCCTCTACAGGGACCTCGTCTGCCTCCAGAATGAAGGGCACCCATGCCTGACTGTGCTGTGACCGTGGCCCCTGGCATCCCGCCCAGTGCTGCCAGTGGATGGGAATGGGAAGTTTCCATGATCCCCTGGTTTCACCCGCACACGCCACCCAGAGGCTGAGACCCTCACAGGGACTGGACTGTGGAGTGCCCCGTGGGCTTCAGAACCCCCCAGCCATCCTGGGGCACGCAGGGTCTGAGCGGTGCCCCTCAAAGCAGCAATGCATCCTGGCCTGCATCCTCCACTGCACCCCTGCACCCCACACCCCCATGTGCACCCTGTACCTCCTCTTCACTTCCACATCTCATCTGTACTCCTTGTACCCCCAACACCATACCTCCCCTCATCTGCACCCTCTGTACCCCGATCTGCAGTCCTCCAGCACAGAGCCAGTTGGGGCCAGGGGCAGGCTGGAGAGGGAGAAATGGGGGGGGTGCTCATCTCTGGCCCTTGTCATTGTGTGTATCTAGTACAGTCCTGTGTTTGACCATAACCTTGATGACAGGTCCCCATGAGAGAGTGTATGTGTACACGTGTGACCATGACAGTACATGTGGTCATGTGTGTGTGACAGTGTGTGAGTGTGAACATGTGTGTGAGTGTACACATAAGCACGTGGGTGTATGTGTGTAAATTTGTGTGTGCATGTCTACATGTGTGTGTGTACATGTGTGTTGAGTGTGTGAGTGTACGTGTGTTTGAGTGTACACGTATGTTGAACTTGTGAGTGCACATGTGTATGTGAGTGTGTGAATCCTGGGTGTTGGGGGTTTCAGAGTGGTAGTGAGAGGAGAATCTGAGGACTAGAGAAACAAATGACTTGGACCCAGAAGCAATGGGTGCATATTGAACACGAGAAAACACATGTGGTATGCCCAGTGTAGGGAGCAGAGAGTCAGCAAGCCAGCAGGAAGTGTCCAGGCAGGGGTACTTGTGAAGGAGTGAGTCCTTCAAAATCCTAAGGGTTACAGCCTGAGGGATAGAGGGTTTTAAAATGACATTCAAAGCACCAAATTCCCTTAGGCAAGAAAAAAAAATAGGAGTATAAATAAACATGCTCATTTCATGAAAACATGATATTTAAAAAATTAAAGCCCATTCCAAGATGCATATAGCATGAAGTTGCTGCATTTTCTACAGAAAGGATTTCCAGATTTTCCAAAAGGCACCAGCCAAGCTTTACAGATTTCACACTTTGATACAGCTTAAAAAGAATGATGAAGAAAAAAGCGTTTTCTCTGAGCCAGCAGGGACCGGGGCGGTGGTGTTTCCACATTCTGTGACCAGCCGAGCAGCGCCAGCTTGTCCTTTGCCCACGAGAGCTCTTTTCTCACCACCCTCCTGAGGCCACCCCCGGGGGGCTCTGTCACGCAGCCACGGCAAGACTGCTGGGCCTGGAGATACTCCCTTCTCTTTAAAGCCCCCTGCTATAATGGAAGCTGCAACCAAAATGAGCTCTTTGGGGAAACATAAAAATCAAAATGCAAACCCGTGCCTGTCAATTCTGACTCACAGCGGCCCTACAGAACACAGCAGAACTGCCCTGCAGGGTTTCCAAGGAGCGGGTGGTGGATTCGAACTGCCAGTGTTTTGGCTCTTAACCACTGAACCACCAGGGTTCCCGAGAAAACATAAAGGGATATATGTTCGTGCACATTATGGATCCATATTCTCTTCACGGTTTGAAACATCTGGCATAAGCAAACCATTTGGGAGTTTTCATTAAGTTTCAACAAAGCAGAAGTAAACTTGGGTCAAGACCAAGGTTCAAGAAACTTGTCAAACAAAACAAAAGTAAAAGAAAAAAAAAGCATGCTGGTGTTTTCTTTAAAAATCTAATATTTATTCAATTAATAAATACACAGTATGTGGGCATAAAGATAAGAATGCAAGAGACTACTAAATTTAAAGGGGCTAGCAGAGACCTATCCTGGTCTCAGAGCTCCAGGGAGCATAAGACATCACAGATTACAGACCCAGCTATCTGGTAGAAAACATTACAGATTACATGTCCGCATATTTAGTACAAAATGTTACAGATTACACACCCAGGTAGTGTCTTCATTAGCGGTTCCAGCTGACTTTTACTCCTCGTGAGCACACTAAGGCCCAACGGGGCTCTGTTGTTATTGTTGTGTGCTGTTGAGTCGATTCCGATTCATCCTGACCCAACACAGGAGACAGCAGAACTGCGTCAAAGGGTTTCCAAGGCTGAAATCTTTAGGGAAGCAGACTAGCACATCTCTATCCCTTGGAGTGGTGGTGGGTTCGAACCACCATCTTTCAGTTAGCAGTTGCGCACTTTAACCACTGTGCCACCAGGGCTCCTTAATTGAGTCCTAGCACCTCGGATTACAGGCACAGCCAGGGCCCAGAAGCTTCCAGGTTTTCCTTTGTAAATTCCCTGTTTACCTAGAAACTACCCAGCTCAGAAGGAGCACCAGTGGTGCAGTAGTTAAGCGCTTGGCTGCTAACTGAAAGGTCAGCAGTTCAAACCCACCAGCTGCTCCAAGGGAGAAAGATGTGGCAGTCTGCTTCCGTAAAGATTTCAGCGTTGGAAACCCTATGGGGCAGTTCTACTCTGTCCCATAGGGTCACTGAGTCTTGGCATCAACTCAATGGCAATGGGTTTGGTTTTTGGTTTTACCCAGCTCAGTTGCCAGACAGGGGAGCTGGTTCATATTTGAATGAGGCTGCCCTAGGAAAGGGTGTGAGTCTGGGGACAGTACTTGCAGGTGTGCCGTGTTACCAGCAAAGCATTCTCCTCCACAGCCCAGCGCCCCATCCTGCTGATTCCCCATCTACTCAGACCCACCGCCTCCTGCCCAACTACCAGCTGTGGTTCAGGCCTGTGGAACAGGCGGTCTCCTCTCGATGGCTGTGCGACCAACCTGGAGAGCTGAGAACCGCAGGAGGAGGGAGCAGCATCGTCCTGACGTGAAAAATCTCCAGGTTTTCACAGAGTCAGATATTTGATTCAGTGTCTATTCTTCTTTCCCTTTCGATTTTGTTTTGTTTTTTGACTGTTCCCCTCTCTGACACCTCTCCCCACAGCAGCATTTACACACTCCTGTCTGCCCTGATCAGCACACCTGCTGCGGCAGGCTCATCAGTGGACCCTTCGTCAGGTGGGTGCTTCCCATGGCTGTGAGATGGGGCGGCCTAAACAACGGCTGTGCTCCAGTGAGGGAAGGGGGTGCTGGAACTTCTCAGACCCTCCCTAGTCAGTGCTCAGGGTCGGCCGAGCCTGGAAGCAAACCCAGCCCCCTCTCTGCCTCAGGATGGTCAGCGCCCCAACACACAGCAGGCATTGTGGAGTGTGGCCCTGTCCCGTGTCCCTTGTATTTCTCAAGGTGAAATTTCACCATCCTTCTGTCACCATTCATCTTCCCTTCCTTTTCTTCTCTCAACCCCTAATTTCCTCTTTTGTGAGTAGTAAAATTACAAAACTGGAAAATCCAAGCCCCTAACAGTTACGCTCAAGAGGAAAGAAGCAAAGAGAGGTTTATAACTTAGCGGTGCCAGTGCCTTTCGGTATACAAAAAATAAACAAGTAAAAATAAAATGAACACCGCTGCCTTTGAAAAGTTCATCAAATCAGTACAAAAATAAACATTTAAGCAAAATATCAGGCCATTATTACCATTTGAGGTTGAAACTTCCCGTGTCCTTCCCAAAGGTGACTTTTTACGGATGTTTTAATGAAATTAGCTCATCCATTTCTGAGTCAGGAAGCATAGATTAAGATCCAAATTTAATCGCTGAACTTTTTCCTAACTACACAGTGAAAACAAATTCTGGAAAGTGTTCAGAACTTCCTCTAAATTGTACAGTTTGAAGGGGTCACAAACTTTGGAATCCTAGACGGAGAGTGGTGATGGAGAAATCAGGCTTAGTGTTTTACATAACTGCAGAAGTTACGGCATGCTCTTAGAGCCTGTGAGCAACCAAGGCCCACGGCACCGCAGCACAAGGGTAAGCCTCGCATGGCAGAACCCGCCTTCAGAGGCTCAGACGGACCTGGAAAGGGTATCCCTGCCTGCATCCATGGTGGCACTGGAGTCTGGGCCCAGCAGCTCCCATCACTGGAGGGCTTGGATTTGGTGGGAACACAGAATTCCTCTGCTTGTGTTTTATCCAGTGTCAAGAAGAGCTAGGCATTCAGTGGACCACAGCGGAGTTATCCCCTTGAACAGGCTGTAAACAGCAGAACCAGAGCCTTTCTTGGGCTGCCAACTTCTGGTGTGGCTGTGCATCGCTGGTCAGAGAGGAGGCAGCCTGGCCACCATCCCCACCTGTTAGGGATTAAATTATGTCCCTCCTAATCCCTGGTACCTGTGACTTTGTTTGGAAACAGGATCTTTTAAAGCAGACTAGGGTGGGTCCTGACTGTCATGGATTGAATTGTGTCCCCCCAAAATATCTGGCAACTTGGGTAGGTCATGATTCCCAGTATTATATGATTATCTACCATTTTGTCATCTGACGTGATTTCCCTATGTGT
The DNA here is from genome assembly GCF_024166365.1 of Elephas maximus indicus. Taxonomy (NCBI): domain Eukaryota; kingdom Metazoa; phylum Chordata; class Mammalia; order Proboscidea; family Elephantidae; genus Elephas; species Elephas maximus. The sequence goes on along the minus strand of NC_064820.1, from coordinate 376,804 downwards.
CGTAAATCCTATCGCTATGATGTAATGAGTGGATTAGTGGCAGTTACAGCGATGAGATTTACAAGACTAGATAGTGTCTTAAGTCAATCTCTTGAGATAAAAGACAGAAGCGAGCAGAGAGACATGGGGACCTCATACCACCAAGAAAGCAGTGCCAGGGGTAGAGTGCGTCCTTTGGACCTGAGGCTCCTGCTCAGAGAAGCTCCCAGGCCAGAGGAAGACTGACGCATCACAAGGACCTTCCTTCAGAGCTGACAGAGGGAGAAAGCCTTCCCCCAGAGCTGGTGCCCTGAATTCAGACTTCTAGCCTAGTGGACTGTGAGAGAATAAACTCCTCTTGGTTAAAGCCATCCACTTGCGGTACTTCTGTTATAGCAACACTAGATGACCAAGACACTAATCTCAACTAAGTGGGGTCATATAAAAGAGGAGAGACACAGAGTTAGGAAGGATGACCACACGACAACAGAGGCAAATGCTGTTGCAAGTCAAGGAGCTCCAAGGATTGCTGGCCATCACGAGAAGCTGGGAGAGAACCAGGTGGCAGCTCCTCCCTCAGAGCCTCAGAAGGAATCGACACTGCTGATACCCTGATTGGGCTGTGAGCCTCCAGAGCTGTGAGACCATAAATTCCTGTTCTTTAAAGCCTCCCACCTTGTGGTTTTCTGTTAGCCCAGGACACTGAGACATTATCTCACCGCCAGGAGGTCTGGTCTGTGTAGGCGTATCAGCATGAGAAAAGTGAACTAAGGGAGCCACTCCACCCAGGGCAGCCCCGACCTGGCCTGAGATCATACTCTATGTGTCCTTCTGTGACTGACTCATTCTGCCCAGCATGTCTCCAGGCCTACCCATGTTGTGGCATGTATCAGAACTTCTCTTCTCTTTGTGGCCGGGTAATAGTCCATTGCATGGATGGACCACATGTGGTTTATCCATTCATCTGTGGATGGACACAGTTAGGCTCTTTCTACCTTTTAGCTATTGTGACTAATGCTGCAATGAACACTGGTATACAAGTACCTGTTTGAGTCTCTGCTTTCAGTTCCTCTGGGTACATACCTAGCAGTATAATTGCTGGGTCATATGGTAATTCTATGTTTAATCTTTTGAGGAACCACCAAAATGTTTTCCACAGGGGTTCACCATTCTGCATTCCCACCAACAGTGTACGAGGGTTCCAATTTCTCCACATCCTCGCCAAATTTCCACAGCTCAGGATAAATACTGCCAATTGTTTTCCAAAAAGGCTGTGCTGATTAATGCCAGCACTGGCAATGAATGGGGAAGCCTGCCCTCCCCCCACCCTCCCTGGCCAATTACACATCAGCTTAAGTAACAAGCTGTGTTCCAGCACCCAGACCTGAAGATGGGGAATTTTTAGGCTCTGAACAAGCACATCTGAAGTTTGAACTGATCAATTAGAGATTTCTGAGATAATTCAGCCTCTGAAATTCAGGATCATTCCCAAAAAACTGCTCTGCAGGAAGTAATAAAAAATCCCTGTCATTGGAAAGGGCCACATGAACCACAGACTACGTCTCCCTGAGACCAGAAGACCCAGATGGTACCCGGCTACAACCGATGACTGCCCTGACTGGGAACACAACAGAGAACCCCTGAGGGAAGAGGAAAGCAGTGGGATACAGACCCCAAATTCTCATAAAAAGACCAGACTTAATGGCCTGACTGAGACTAGAAGGACCCCAGTGGTCATGGCGCCCAGACCTTCTGTTGGCCCAGGACAGGAACCATTCCTGAAGCCAATTCTTCAGACATGGATTGGACTGGACAATGGGTTGAAGAGGGTTGCTGGTGAGGAGTGAGCTTCTTGGATCAGGTGGACACTTGAGACTATGTTGGCATCTCCTGCCTGGAGGGGAGATGAAAGGGTGGAGGGGGTTAGAAGCTGGCGAAAAGGACATGAAAACAGAGTGGAGGGAGAGAGTGGGCTGTCTCATTAGGGGGAGAGTAATTGGGAGTATGTAGCAAGGTGTATACAAGTTTTTATGTGAGAGACTGACTTAATTTGTAAACTTTCACATAAAGCACAATAAAAATTATATTAAAAAAAGAAATCATGCAAAAAAATGAAACAGGACCCATACCTCACACCATGCACAAAAACTAACTCCAAGTGGATCAAAGACCTAAACATAAAGACTAAAACGATAAAGATCATGGAAGAAAAAATTGGGACAACCCTAGGAGCCCTAATACAAGGTATAAACAGAATACAAAACATTACCAAAAATGATGAAGAGAAACCCGATAACTGGGAGCTCCTAAAAATCAAACACCTATGCTCATCTAAAGACTTCACCAAAAGAGTAAAAAGACCACCTACAGATTGGGAAAGAATTTTCAGCTATGACATCTCCGACCAGCGCCTGATCTCTAAAATCTACATGATTCTGTCAAAACTCAACCACAAAAAGACAAACAACCCAATCAAGAAGTGGGCAAAGGATATGAACACACATTTCACTAAAGAAGATATTCAGGCAGCCAACAGATACATGAGAAAATGCTCTCGATCATTAGCCATTAGAGAAATGCAAATTAAAACTACGATGAGATTCCATCTCACACCAGCAAGGCTGGCATTAATCCAAAAAACACAAAATAATAAATGTTGGAGAGGCTGCGGAGAGATTGGAACTCTCATACACTGCTGGTGGGAATGTAAAATGGTACAACCACTTTGGAAATCTATCTGGCGTTATCTTAAACAGTTAGAAATAGAACTACCATACAACCCAGAAATCCCACTCCTAGGAATATACCCTAGAGATACAAGAGCCTTCATACAAACAGATATATGCACACCCATGTTTACTGCAGCTCTGTTTACAATAGCAAAAAGTTGGAAGCAACCAAGGTGTCCATCAACGGATGAATGGGTAAATAAATTGTGGTATATTCACACAATGGAATACTACGCATCGATAAAGAACAGTGACGAATCTCTGAAACATTTCATAACATGGAGGAACCTGGAAGGCATTATGCTGAGCGAAATTAGTCAGAGGCAAAAGGACAAATATTGTATAAGACCACTATTATAAGATCTTGAGAAATAGTAAACCTGAGAAGAACACATACTTTTGTGGTTACGAGGGGGGGAGGGAGGCAGGGTGGGAGAGGGTTTTTTATTGATTAATCAGTAGATAAGAACTGCTTTAGGTGAAGGGAAAGACAACACTCAATACATGGAAGGTCAGCTCAATTGGACTGGACCAAAAGCAAAGAAGTTTCCGGGATAAAATGAATGCTTCAAAGGTCAGCGGAGCAAGCGCGGGGGTCTGGGGAACATGGTTTGCGGGGACTTCTAAGTCAATTGGCAAAATAATTCTATTATGAAATCATTCTGCATCCCACTTCGAAATGTGGCATCTGGGGTCTTAAATGCTAACAAGCAGCCATCTAAGATGCAGCAATTGGTCTCAACCCACCTGGAGCAAAGGAAAATGAAGAACACCAAGCCCACATGACAACTAAGAGCCCAAGAGACAGAAAGGGCCACATGAACCAGAGACCTACATCATCCTGAGACCAGAAGAACTAGTTGGTGCCCGGCCACAATCGATGACTGCCCTGACAGGGAGCTCAGCAGAGGACCCCTGAGGGAGCAGGAGATCAGTGGGATGCAGACCCCAAATTCTCATAACAAGACCAAACTTAATGGTCTGACTGAGACTGGAGGAATCCCGGCGGCCATGCTCCCCAGACCTTCAGCTGACACAGGACAGGAACCATCCCCGAAGACAACTCTTCAGAAATGAAAGGGACTGGTCAGCGGGTGGGAGAGAGAAGCTGATGAAGAGTGAGCTAATTATATCAGGTGGACACTTGAGATTGTGTTGGCAACTCTTGCCTGGAGGGGGGATGGGAGGATAGAGAGAGAGGGAAGCCGGCAAAATTGTCAAGAAAGGAGAGACTGAAAGGGCTGACTCAAGACGGGGAGAGTAAGTGGGAGTAGGGAGTGAGATGTATGTAAACTTATATGTGACAGACTGATTGGATTTGTAAACGTTCACTTGAAGCTTAATAAAAGTTATTATAAAAAAAAAAAAAAAAAAGAAATCAAGAGGCGCATTGCATTGAGTAAATCTGCTGCAAGGGACCTCTTTAAAGTGTTGAAGAGCAAAGATGTCACCCTGAAGACTAAAGTGTGCCTGACCCAAGCCATGGTATTTTCAATAGCATCATATGCATGTGAAAGCTGGACAATGAATAAGGAAGACCAAAGAATTGATGCCTTTGAATTGTGGTGTTGGCAAAAAATACTGAATATACCATGGACTGCCAAAAGAATGAACAAATCTGTCTTAGAAGCAGTAAAACCAGAATGCTCCTCAGAGGCAAGGACGGCGAGACTGCATCTTACATACTTTGGACATGTTGTCAGGAGGAATCAGTCCCTGGAGAAGGACATCATGCTTGGCAGAGTACAGGGTCAGCAGAAAAGAGGAAGACCCTCAACGAAGTGGATTGACACAGTGGCTGCAACAATGAGCTCAAGCATAACAACGATTGTAAGGATGGCGCAGGACCGGGCAGTGTTTCGCTCTGTTGTGCATGGGGTCGCTATGAGCCGGAACCGACTCGACGGCACCTAACAACAACAACATATGTTAGACAAGCTTCATTTAGACATGAGTTATAGCACTGAGGACAGTGAATTTGCTGTAAATGAATCAGCAATATATATTAAATAAAGTGCCTTTAAAAAGAAACACACTTTTTCACTAACTAGAGGAATTCTAACTAGGGGAATTCACCAGCTAGATAGTAGACAAGGATCAACTTCAGTGAAGGGAAGGACAATACACAGTACAGGGGAGGTCAGCACAACTGGACCCATGCAAAAGCTGAGAAGTTTCCCCACATGCGAACACTTTGAGGGACAGAGTAGCTGGGGCTGGGGCCTGCGGACCACAGTTTCAGGGGACATCTAGGTTAATTGGCATAACAAAGTATATTAAGAAAATGTTCTGTATCTCACTTTGGTGAATGGCATCTGGCGTCTTAAAAGCTTTTGGGTGGCCATCTAAGATCTATCAATTGGTCTCATCCCACTTGGAGTGAGAGAAAATGATGAAAACTGAAGACACAGGAAAACGCTAGCCCAAGAGACTAAAGGACCACATAAACCAGACACCCCACTAGCCGGAGACCAGAAGAACTAGATGGTGCCCAGCTACCACCAATGATCAAACACAACGGAGGGTCCCAGATGGAGCGAAAGAAAAGTGTGGAGCAGAACTCAAATTCACGTAAAAAGACCAGACTTAATGGTCTGACAGAGACTGGAGGAAGCTCCAAAACTACGGACCCCGGACGCTCTGTGAACCCACAGCTGAAACCATTCCGAAGCCCGCTCTTCAGAAAAAGATTAGACGGGACTATAAAACAAAAAATAATACACGTGAGGAGTGTGCTTCCTAATTCATTTAGATACACGAGACCAAACAGGCGGCTCCTGTCCGGAGGCAGAATGAGAAGGCAGGAAGGGGCAGGAACTGGTTGGAAGGACACAGCGAACCCAGGGCGCAAAGGGAGAGTGCGCTGTCACGTTGTGGGGACTGCAACTGATGTTGCAAAGTAATATGTGTATAAACTTTTGTATGAGAAATTAACTTGAGCTGTAAATTTTCACCTAAAACACAATAAATAATAATACAATAAAATAATTAAAAAAAAAAATACCTGTCATTGAACACAGGGTAGAGAGCAGTGTTCTGTCACATGGTGCTGTCACATTGGGGGGGGGGCAGCAGCTAGGGGTACATAGCAAGGTGTGTATAAGTTTTTATATGAGAGACGGACTTGAATTGTAAACTTTCACTTAAAATGGAATTAAAAAAAAAAAATCCCCATCACCAGCAGGCAGTTTTTGGCCTGTCTTAGGCAGATACAGACAAGACCTCTGGGCAGCCCGGACCCCTCTGGGCAGCCCGGACCCCTCTGGGCAGCCCGGACCCCTCTGGGCAGCCCGGACCCCTCTGGGCAGCCCGGACCCCTCTGGGCAGCCCGGACCCCTCTGGGCAGCCCGGACCCCTCTGGGCAGCCCGGACCCCTGGGAGCAAGAAGCCAGAGCCCTTGTACCGTGTGGGGCCATGAGGAGAGACAGCTTGTGTGTGCTGTGGTGGGCAGCTGAGGCCCCTCCATCCCAGGAAGGCAGCAGGGTTCAAGCTGTCGCTGCAGCTCAGATTCGGAGCTCCCTCTTCCTCGTCTCCCCCCACGACTGCCGGGCACCACGGTCTCCCCACCACGCGCGGTCTCGGGCCTTCCACAGCCGCAGTGCAGCCGCCCCGCCGGTTTCACGAAGACGAGAGCAAGCCCAGGACTCAGCTGTCTTCTCGGGCCCCAAGAGCAGTCGCACAGACCCCTCCCACCTGTCCGCCTGGCCCACCAGCTCCTGCAGAAGGCACCGCCCAGAGTGGGGCGTGGGACGCGAGGGCAGCAGGGCCACACCAGACCGGCCACAGACCTGGGCCCCTGAGCCACGTGGTCACATCACAGGGGACGACGGGGCAGAGAAGTCACCTGGTGCTGCCACGTGACACACGGGCCCACCACCCAGCCCAAGGGTGCTGGGACCCCCCAATCTGCAGAGTCCGGGGTACTGAGGTTCGGGTGCGACCTGTCCAAGGAGCTGGAGGGGCTGGCCCCGTCTCACAGGGACTGCTCCTTGTAAGCCGGTGCGTGGCCCACGGGGACATCTGGTCAACCAGAGACCTGTGTGCCGGACCACAGGCCCCTGCATCGGAGCAGCCACAGCTCGAATCCTGCGCGATTGTGATCACAGAACTCATCCGCCACAGCTCTCAATGAATCAGTTCACTGGATGGGGAGTCACGCCATGAGCACACGTCCGCAGTTCCCCAAAACGCAGCTCCGCCTGGAGACACGCAGGCGCGGCACCCTCTGTCCACCCCGCGCCTGCACGCGCCCAGCCCGGGGCAGCGCGCTCGCCGGCACGCCCCACCCCTCCACGTCCGCCGGAAACGCCCGGCACGCCTCACCCCTCCGAGTCCAGCAGAGACGCCCGGCACGCCTCACCCCTCCGAGTCCAGCAGAGACGCCCGGCACGCCTCACCCCTCCGAGTCCAGCAGAGACGCCCGGCACGCCTCACCCCTCCGAGTCCAGCAGAGACGCCCGGCACGCCTCACCCCTCCGAGTCCAGCAGAGACGCCCGGCACGCCTCACCCCTCCGAGTCCAGCAGAGACGCCCGGCACGCCTCACCCCTCCGAGTCCGCCGGAAACGCTCGGCACGCCTCACCCCTCCGAGTCCAGCAGAGACGCCCGGCACGCCTCACCCCTCCAAGTCCGCCGGAAACGCTCGGCACGCCTCACCCCTCCGAGTCCAGCAGAGACGCCCGGCACGCCTCACCCCTCCGAGTCCAGCAGAGACGCCCGGCACGCCTCACCCCTCCAAGTCCGCCGGAAACGCTCGGCACGCCTCACCCCTCCGAGTCCAGCAGAGACGCCCGGCATGCCTCACCCCTCCAAGTCCGCCGGAAACGCTCGGCACGCCTCACCCCTCCGAGTCCAGCAGAGACGCCCGGCACGCCTCACCCCTCCAAGTCCGCCGGAAACGCTCGGCACGCCTCACCCCTCCGAGTCCAGCAGAGACGCCCGGCACGCCTCACCCCTCCAAGTCCGCCGGAAACACTCAGCACGCCTCACCCCCTCCAAAGTCCAGCAGAGACGCCCGGCAGCCTCACCCCTCCTAGTCCGCCGGAAATGCGGTCCGTAGGAAAACTGGTGTTACGTCTCTTGGTATAAGTCAAAGAACAAACATTTCTGGAGTCAATTCTACATAAAAAAAGAATTTGAAGAAGGCACCCTATGGGCTGAAGAACCGACAAAGGCTTTTTGTGATTTGTTTTAATCGGTGGCAAGCAGAGAACTAGTTCTTTTAATTTAAAAAAATAATCCTTTTTTAAGTCTCAGGCATCATTTAAACAGGCATTTTCGGACAGACCCCTGAAACGCACAGCAGGTTTCTGAGGCGCGCAGCACCCACGTGAGAACAGCGGCTGCTCCTGGCTCCCTGTTCCTTTGTGCTACTTTTCCCACCAAAATATTTCAAGGCTCAAGAACTTATATTTCCCCAGCACAAACAAGACGACTCCTGCTATCTTCCTTTTTAAAAAAGGAAAAGGTCTTGTTTTAAAACTGTCTTTTCAGGAGGTTGGTTGTGTTCTCGACGTTTCCATTTTCTGGTGGCGCCCAGCACACACGCAGAAGCACAGCCTCAGACACCGGAAGCAGCGCAGCAAGAATTTAACCGGATTTCACCATCAGGATGCCTGGCTCTTCTGGAGTCGAATCACTGCTTGTTCTGTCTGAGTCTACAGGGCGGGAAATAAAGAGTCTACAAGTTGTTGTTGTTGTTAGGTGCCATTGGGTCAGTTCTGACTCATAGCGACCCTATGCACAACAGAACGAAACACTGTCCGGTCCTGCGCCATCCTCACAATCTTTGCTACATTTGAGCCCACTGTTGCAGCCACTGTGTCAATCCACCTCGTTGAGGGTCTTCCTCTTTTCTGCTGACCCTGTACTCTGCCAAGCATGATGTCCTTCTCCAGGGACTGATCCCTCCTGACAACATGTCCAAAGTATGTAAGACGCAGTCTCACCATCCTTGCTTCTAAGGAGCTTACTGGTTGTACTTCTTCCAAGACAGATATGTTTGTTCTTTTGGCAGTCCATGGTATATTCAATATTCTTCACCAACACCACACAATTCAAAGGTGTCAATTCTTCTTTGGTCTTCCTTATTCATTGTCCAGCTTTCACATGCATATGATGCGATTGAAAACACCATGTCTTGGGTCAGACGCACGTTAGTCTTCAGGGTGACGTCTTTGCTCTTCAACACTTTAAAGAGGTCCTTTTTTTTTTTTTTTTTGGAGTAGATTTACGCAATGCAATGTGTCTTTTGATTTCTTGACTGCTGCTTCCATGGCTGATGATTGTGGATCCAAGTAAAATGAAATCCTTGACAACTTCAATCTTTTCTCCGTTTATCATGATGTTGCTCATTGGTCCAGTTGTGAGGATTTTTGTTTTCTTTATGTTGAGGTGCAATCCATACTGAAGACTGTGGTCTTTGATCTTCATTAGTAAGTGCTTCAAGTCCTCTTCACTTTCTGCAAGCAAGGTTGTGTCATCTGCATAACGCAGGTTGTTAATGAGTCTTCCTCCAATCCTGATGCCCCATTCTTTTTCATATAGTCCAGCTTCTCGTATTATTTGCTCAGCATACAGATTGAATAGGTATGGTGAAAGAATACAACCCTGGCGCACACCTTTCCTGACTTTAAGCCAATCAGTATCCCCTTGTTCTGTCCGAACAACTGCTTCTGGATCCATGTAAAGGTTCCTCATGAGCACAATTATGTTCTGGAATTCCCATTCTTCCCAATGTTATCCATAATTTGTTGTGATCCACACAGTCGGATGCCTTTGCATAGTCAACGAAACACACGTAAACATCCTTCTGGTATTCTCTGCTTTCAGCCAGGATCCATCTGACATCAGCAATGATATCCCTCATTCCACGTCCTCTTCTGAAACCAGCCTGAATTTCTCGCAGTTCCCTGTCGATATACTGCTGCAGCCGTTTTTGAATGATCTTCAGCAAAATTTTGCTTGTGTGTGATATTAATGATATTGTTCTATAATTTCCACATTCGGTTGGATCACCTTTCTTGGGACTAGGCATAAATATGGATCTCTTCCAGTCAGTTGGCCAGGAAGCTGTCTTCTGTATTTCTTGGCATAGAGTCTACAAGAATCAGAGGCAAATTCCTAGGGTGGATGGGTGGGTGGGGGGCCAGAATACGTGGCAGAAACCTACCGCAAACTCTGAAGCCCTCGAGCCCAGTGACCCATCAGGGCTGTGGAGGGTGGTCATGCTCAAGGTTTCGCCAGTTCCGAGGACAGATGACTTTGAGCTATGGTTCCTCAAGCTGTTGACACAATGGGGCTGCCTCTCAGGTGCAGAAAGCCCCCTCCCTCAGGGCGCTCCTGATCCTCACAGCTCCTCACAGGAGTCCCGAGACCACTCAGTGTGGGTGAGGCCAGAGGATACTGTTTGGGGGAAAACTGAGATGTCTATCTTCCCCTCTCCTTAAATTTAGGACTCAAGGATTCTTTCAGCAGGTGATACAAAACAGGAAGGTGAGACAGCCCTGGATGAGGACAGCCCCCAACGAAGACAGGAGGAGGACAGCACAAGCATGAGAACAAGGACAGCCCCGGACAAGGACAGGATGAAGACAGGAGAAGGATGGCCCTGGATGAGGATGGCCCTAGACAAGGATGGCCCTGGACAAGGACAGGATGAAGATGGCCCTGGATGAGGACAGCCCAGGACAAGGATCATCCTGGGTGAGAACAGCCCTGGACAAGGACGGCCCTGAACGAGGACAGCCCCAGACAAGGATAGCCCTGGATGAGGACAGTAGGAGGATGGCCCTGGACTAGGACAGGATGAGGACAGCCCTAGATGAAGACAGCTCTGGATGTGTTCAGGAGGTCCCTCCCTGCCCTAAATCCCAAGCTCCTACCCTCACCTGATGCTGGTGTGTGAGTCCCAGGGATCTACCAGGGCATCTCCCAAGAAGCCGCCTCCTGGCTCAGCCCCCCGCCCAGCCTAGCCCCAGCCCTACTGCCAAAAGCTGACCCTGAAATCACATTCATTACGGAGACATGAATATTCCCGGGAGCTAGAAGGTGCTGGAAGGAGCCAGCTATCCAGTCTAGACATAGGAAGGGCCATTCCTGAGGTGCCTGCATCTTAAGAGCATTTGGACCCAGGAACTGTGGATCCTTAAAGTTGGGGATAAAATCAATGGCATTTTTCTGAATGCCTTGGTATGGGAGTCAGGGCATCTGGGGGAAAACGAGGCCTCCTCCCTGCCCTGACCGGCGTAATAGTCCAACCGCAGACACTGCTGTCACAGCAGCGGACACCCTGCAGGAGCCAAGGGTAGGGACCAGCTGGGACTGGGCAAGGCCTTACTGTGCCAGGGAGATCCAACACCTCATCACAGACCCCTGTGGCCTGTGGAAGATCTGATGGAGGGGAACATGCGTGGTTTCAGATCAGAGCTGCCTTCTGGGATGCAGGAAGCATGGGGGTGAGGGAGGTGGGCACCTGGAGCCCCAACCACATGAGCAGGGAGGGGCCCGGCGAGGGTTCACAGGGGAGTCACTGCAGGTCCCTCCAGAGTCAGCTCCGTTCTCTCTGGCTGAACTCCTGTACCTCTGTCTATCCAGATCCAAATGCATGTGTGAAGCCACAGCCCTTCTGTTGTCAAGGGGCCTGGGCTTGCCTGCTGGGCTGTCCTCCCCCACAAGACCACAAGTTTCGAGTGCAGGGACCGTGTCTTCTACTTTCCTGTGACCATTCCTTCACTCGACAGAGATCACTACACCTCCTGAGCACTGAAAACTATTCTAGCACCTTCTACATATGAGGCTCTGTATCACCACCTTTTACATATCAGGCACTGTTCTAGCACCTTCTAGATACCAGGTGCTATTGTAGCATCTTCTAGATACCAGGAGCTGTTCTGGCACCTTCTGGGTACCAGGTGCAGCTCTTGAGGAATGGGGTGGGCTAAGCCCCTCTCTCCTCAAATTCACCTAGGAGGCTGCATTGGACAGGAAGGGAATACTGACACCACCAGGAGAGAAGGATGGGAGCTAATCGTGGCCTCAGATAACTGCTCCGTTAGTGGGGGTGGGGTAAGAGGTGGGGGTACAAGCCCCGTCCCCACGCCACTAAAAACTCTATGCAGCACCAGTTCCCACTCACACCCAACTGACCCAGGCCAGGTCTCTGTCTGCACCACAGAGATGTCCAGGGCCAGCCCTAGTCACTGTGGCCCATCATCTCACAGCCCGGCCACGGTCCCCCCTCGCCTGACCTGGTGGTTGCCTCCAAATTTCAAGCCCTCCCCCAACCCAGAGCAGGGACATAGTGCATTAAGAGTATTTCTTTCCTCTTGTTTCAAATACACAGGCCCCAAACCAAACCAAACTAAACCAAACCCATTGTAGTTGAGTCAATTTTGACTCATAGCAACCCTATAGGACTGAGCAGAACTGCCTCCTAGTTTCCAAGGAGCGCCTGGTGGATTCGAACCGCCAACTGTTGGTTAGCAGCTGTAGCTCTTAACCACTACGCCGCCAGGGTTTCCGCACAGGCCCCATTTTCCTTGAAATAAGCGGTTTGTGCCACCCCAGTCCCCGTGTGCCAGGAGGTTCCTCCGCCTCATGTCCCCACTGCCCTCCAGCCCCACCCCTGCCCTGCCTCCTCATGGTGGGGATGGGGACACAAAGACAGTGGGGGGGGGGTCAGGGCCACCTGCACCTCAGCTGGCTTTGCCTCTCGTCCGCCCCTCTGAGCCTCCAAGGGCCATGCCCCTCCCCTAATATCTCCCAGTATATCCCCATCAGAGGGTCCCAGTTCCCAACAGCTGACCAGCAGCATTTTCTGGGGCCATTACCCAGCCCCCATCCACACCCTTGACCCACTTGGTCGTCCCACCCCCATCCCAGCGCCCTACTCCCAGTGCCAGCCCTCTACCTACACTGGCCTCTGCAAGCCTGGAGCCTGGGCCCTCCGACACGGAGGTGATGCACACAAGTGCTTCCAGACAGATGGGAAAACCAAGGCCCACGAGGCTGAGGCAGCCAGGCTGGTAGGGCATCCCATTCCCTGCTCTATAATTACTGAGCCCCTTATGAGTGGGTGTGGGAGGAGGCAGAGGCCCTACACCCTACTGCGTGGAAAGGTGCTGGGGCCCAACACGGCTGCCCAAGGACCAGCTCCTGCTTCCTCCCCACTCGGGAAGCAGCCTGGTGCCTGGTGTGGGGCAGACTGCAGCTCACATGGCCCCTGGGGCAGCACCACCTGCATCCATCCACACCCACCAAGGCTTTGTGCAGCAGCTAGGGAATGTGTAGACAGCAGCTCTGAACCCTGCACGTGGAGCTGACCTCCTCGTTTGTCCCAGTCCCCACCACTCCCTATTGATACAACCTCCCACTTCAGGCATTTGTCTTACCTGCCTGGCCCTGAAGGATTTAAGCCCATGGCTTTGTGAGAAGTTCAGACTTAACTCAGGGTGAATAGGGGTAGTCATGGGATTTGAAGCAGGATGGTAGCAATCGAATTCTTTCTCAGGGGGCTTGGCCTGGGGCAGCAGAGCCAGGAGCACCTACAGCCACTGCATAGAGGGGTCCCTGGGCTGGCAGAGCCATGGCACAGAGGGTCACCCAGGGGTCAGCAGCTGGACACTGGCTCCCCCATGCAGCTCGGCTCCCCCTTGCTCCAGGACAGGAGGTGCACACACCAGGCCACCCCAGCGAAGCAGGTGTAAGGCCCCTCACCCAAGGAGGTGCTCCAGACATGAGGGCATGACCAAAAAGCCCTGTGCACCCCACTTGCACACAAGGCAGGTCCTGTGTTCTGGGGAGAGGCTCCTGGGGGACCGGGGCTGGAACAGGTCCCAGACCTGACATTAGAGAAAACCCACACCTCGGTCAATTTCCAGCCAGGGAGGACAGGCCACCAGGCGGTCGGGGTCAGGCAGGGTGCAGAGGGAGGGTGCACAGTGTGCAACTCATGAGATGAACTTCACCTGATCATAGCCAGACTCAGGTGAGGCCGGGTGGACACAGATGAGACCCAGCTTGACTCAGGTGAGACTCAGGTAGATACAGGTGAAACCCAGCTAGACACAGGTGAGACCCAGGTGCAGGTCCTACCTTGGAAGAAGCTCTTCACTCTGAGGTAACTGACACTGAGGCGTAGGACGGAAAGCTTGTCCAGTTTGGAGATGATGTCAGGCGGAAACGGCAGGAGGCTGGCCAGGTGGTCCAGCTCGGCATTGAGGCGGTCCCGGTGCCGCTTGGAAGGATTGGACTTCTCGGACTCCAGGGCGGGCCTCCTGTGAAGAAATGGACCTGCCGTCAGACCAAAGCTTCCCTACCAGGCGCTTTGGACCCCATGGCGGGGCAGGCCCCATGGGCGCCATGGACCCCACGGTGGGACAGACCCCTTGGGTGTCATGGACCCCACGGTAGGATGGACCCATGATGGGACAGACCCCATGGAGGGTTGGACCCCACGAGGACCATGAACCCCATAGTGGGACAGGCCCCATGGTGAGACGGACCCCACAGCAAGGTAGACCCAATAGTAGGACGGACCTCAAGGCGGGCAACTGTCCTCTGAGCTCTCCAGCATGTGTAGTGTTGCTGATGGGACTAGATCTCACCAGTCCTAAAGATGTGCACACCAAGAAACTGCAACTGCTTACTTGCGGTAAGGTAGAAAAACTGAGAATAAACTAGGGTGAGAACACGAGCTCAGAGCAAAGCTGAAGGCGTGGGTCCCACCCAGGGATTCCACCCTCCCTGGCTGTGTGATTCAGGGTCTTGGCCCCCTGCCAGTGAGACTCAGAGCACCTCTCTTGTTTATGGGGGAGCAGTGCCTGGCCCGGGGCTGTCTGGGCTAAGGAGTAAAAAAAAAAAAAAAAAAAGGAGTAGACACGTAAAACACCACCCATCTCCAGCCTCCTTCAGCCGGTCCTCGATGTCTAAACAAAACCAAACCCGTTCAAGAAGAAGGAAGAATTCCTCACAGTGTCAATATTCATGACCCTCAGGCCCGAGTCCCGCTGTGGAACCGGGGCAGGTTGCCCAGTAAGCAAGGTAAGCACGGGCTTACTTGCCGCCCCTGTCGGGGATTGTAAATTTGAAAAGAGGCTTTGATTCTGTTAGGAAGATGCTGTGTGGTTGGGAGAGAGATAGATGCCAGCCATACCTAGAAGCAGAATCTTTGATGTGGTGAAAAAATGTGAAATATATCACTACAAGTGATCTGATAAGCAAGATAAGCATTGTGCCTGTTGGATAATCCACCCTTGTGTGGATCCCCCGCTCCTATGTACTCTCAGACACCCCATTCACCCATGTGAGGAACCCCCACCCCTGTGCACTCTCAGACACTCCATCTATCCAGGTAAGGAATCCCCACTCCTGTGCACTCTCAGATACCCCATCCAGCCAGGGAGGAACCCCCATCCAGCCAGGTGAGAAACCTCCACATCTGTGTGCTCTCAGACACTCCATTCAGTCAGGTGAGGAACCGCCAACCCTGTGCACTCCCAGACACCCCATCTAGCCAGGGAGGAACCCCCATCCAGCAAGGGAGGAACCCCCACCCCTGTATGCTTTCAGACACCCATCCAGTCAGGGAGGAACCCCCATCCAGCCAGGTGAGAAACCTCCACATCTGTGTGCTCTCAGATACTCCATTCAGTCAGGTGAGGAACCCCCAACCCTGTGCACTCCCAGACACCCCATCTAGCCAGGAAGGAACCCCCATCCCTGTATGCTTTCAGACACCCATCCAGTCAGGGAGGAACCCCCATCCAGCCAGATGAGGAACCCCCAACCCTGTGCACTCTCAGACACCCATCCAGTCAGGGAGGAACCCCCATCCAGCCAGATGAGGAACTCCCAACCCTGTGCACTCTCAGACACCCATCCAGTCAGGGAGGAACCCCCATCCAGCCAGATGAGGAACCCCCACCCCTGTATGCTTTCAGACACCCATCCAGTCAGGGAGGAACCCCCATCCAGCCAGATGAGGAACCCCCACCCCTGTGCACTTTCAGACGCCCATCCAGTCAGGGAGGAACATCCACCCCATGTGCCTTCAGAAATGATGCCTGGTTGAGGTTCGAGGCTTGGCTCCTCTGACCCTCAGTTTCCTGTCCACACTGTAGAGCCAGGGTCTGAGGCGGGGGTGAGCCAGAACCTTGATGGCCCCACACTGGCAGGGGCTCTTGCATCTGGGCACCCTGAGTCCCAGAGATGGTCGGACTGGCCTGCAGACCAGCTTTCTCTCACCAATAGACCCTGCCCAGGGTGACCCTCAGCCACCTTCCCAGAGGACGGCAGAAGTGGACCTGAATCCCCAGCCCGCCTTACAGCAAAGATCCCTCTGACATCTACTCCTCAGGCCCTCTGCACAGACACCAACTCACCCCATTATGGAGGAGAAACGGAGCACCAGGAGGTGGGTTTCAGACAATAGCCAACCCAGGTTCCACCCGCGTGGGCACACCTCCCCAAGGTAGGCTGCTGACTACTGTCTGTCTGTCCTCCCTTAAGTGAAAATAGAGAGCCAGGTGACCATTCTGGAGAGGGGCAGTCCCGAGGGCACTGGTTGGGCACTGGCCCTGGGAGGGGGACCAACGGTCCAGGTATGGAACCCCCACCCCAGCTGACAGCCCCCCAGTTGCTTTTTTCTTTATCACTTGTCCTTACCAAACATGAGAGCAAAGTAGCCAAGTGTGTTTCCTTTTTGGCTTCTGATATCAGAAAATACATTGGGGGTGAGGAGGACAGGGTCCTGCTAGCTGCAGGGGCTCAGGTCTCTCTCACAAGTAAGTTCTGTCAGAAACCCCTCGGCACAAGCCCCTCTGTCTGTATCTGATGAATTGAGCCATATCCCAGTCACAGCATCGACAACAGGTCTGATGCCGATCATGAGGGTGGGGCCTCTTGGGACACTGCACCACACTGGGCACCACTAAGTGCATCAGCACTTGTTACAAGGCCTTCCTAATTCCCCATGAACCACTCTCCAGCTGCCCTGGGGAGCAGGCTTTCCCTTTCATTCTCATCTGTGTGTGATGTCTGAACTCTATGAATTTATATCACTTTCTCTGATTTTGGTTTTTTTTTTTTTTTGGTTCTCTGATTTATGCTTCTATGAATTAAAACAAAACAAAACTAATGTTATTAAAATTGTAAGAAGAAAAATAAGTCCCTTGAGCGGCCATGTCCTCTGCCCACCTGGGCTCACTGTCCCTTGTCCTCCACCTGCCTGGGCCCACTGCCCCTTGTTCTCCTCCTGCCTGGGCCCATTCCCCTTGTCCCCACATGCAGCCTTCACTCTGTTCCTGAGCAGGCCACACCTGGGGAGGGCTGCTCGTGAGCCACAAACCTGGGTCAGTCCCACCCAGTAGGGTTCATAAGACTCTCCAGAAGTCACCCACTTATCTCCCCAGATGGGATGGTACAAATGAGACATCCCTCAGGTCTTTCTACCCAGGACACCCGAGGGAAGACACTCGCCTGCTGAAGACACCGTGTCTGAAGGGATCAGCAAGTGTCTCTTTATTCCTTCAGATTTTCTCAGAAGGCCTGGTGCCTGTGATGTTGTGCCTGCCCACCCTGTCCCCAACTTCCACCCCTGTGGGCTGGGGCAGGAACCCCCAAGTGGAGGAGGGAAGGGTGGCAAGGGATGTGTGGGCCATGTAGAGGAGTAGTGCTCCTCTGAGTCAGCTGTGGACTGCAGTCCAGGGGAAAACATGGACGTTCAAGGAGGAAGCTCCAATCACCGAAGGCAGAGAAGACTCAGAAAGGGTGATAATGGTAAGGGGGCTCACCTCACACCCCATTAACACAGAACAGGTTAGGAGAAGCAACAAGTCAGCTCAGATAAGATGGATGGATAGATATAGACAGCTGCCATTGAGTCAACTCTGATTTATGGCAACCTTATGTACATCAGAACAAAGCTCAGATGAAGGTAAGTTTAAAAGGAAGCCATGTAGCACCAAAAATATAAAACATCTATGAATTAATCTATCTCCAGGAGATAGAAAACCAAAAGGGAAGGACATGCTCAGCATTTCTCAAGTTGAAAGAGCTGAAGAAAATATTCAACCTTCGAGTTGTAACAGTGAAAGATTCTACAGGGAAAATATTAAATGATGCAAGAAACATCAAAGGAAGGTGGAAGGAATACACAGAGTCATTATACCAAAAAGAGTTGGTCAACATTCAGCCATTTCGGGAGGTAGCATATGATCAGGAACTGATGGTACTGAAGGAAGAAGTCCAAGCTGCTCTGAAGGCATTGACGAAAAACAAGGCTCCAGGAACTGACAGAATACCAATTGAAATGTTTCAACAAAAGGATGCAGTGCTGGAAGTGCTCACTTGTCTATGCCAAGAAAATTGGAAGGCAGCTACCTGGCCAACCAACTGGAAGAGATTCATATTTATGCCTATTCCCCAGGAAAGTGATCCAACCAAATGTGGAAATTATCAATGTCATTAATATCACACACAAGTAAAAGTTTGCTGAAGATCATTCAAAAACAGCTGTAGCGGTACATTGACAGGGAACTACCAGAAATTGAAGCTGGATTCAGAAGAGGACGTGGAACCGGGGATAGCATCTGATGTCACATGGGTCCTGGCTGAAAGCAGAGAATACCAGAAGGATGCTTCCCTCTGTTTTATTGACTATACAAAGACATTCGACTGTGTGGATCATAACAAGTTATGGATAACACTGCGAAGAATGGGAATTCCAGAACACTTAATTGTGCTCATGAGGAACTTTATATAGATCAAGAGGCGGTTGTTCGAACAGAACAAAGGGATACTGTGTGGTTTAAAGTCAGGAAAGGTGTGTGTCAGGTTGTATTCTTTCACCATACCTATTCAATCTGTATGCTGAGCAAATAATCCAAGAAGCTGGACTATATGAAGAAGAACAGGGCATCAGGACTGGAGGAAGACTCATTAACAACCTTTATTATGCAGATGACACAACCTTGCTTGCTGAAAGTGAAGAGGACTTGAAGCACTTACTGATGAAGATCAAAGATCACAACCTTCAGTATGGATTACACCTCACCATAAAGAAAACAAAAATCCTCACAACTGGACCAATAACCCACATCATGATAGATGGAGAAAAATTTGAAGTTGTCAAGGATTTCATTTTACTTGGATCCACAATCAACACCCAGGGAAGCAGTAGTCAAGAAATCAAAAGACACATTGCATTGGGCAAATCTGCTAAAAAAAAAAACTCTTTAAAGTGTTTAAAAGGAAAGATCCCACCTTAAAGACTAACGTGCGCCTCACCTAGGCCACGGTGTTTTCAGTCACCTCACATGCATGCAAAAGTTGGACAATAAATAAGGAAGAACGAAGAAGAATTGACGCCTTTGAATTATGATGTTCGCGAAGAATATTGAATATACCACGGACTGCCAAAAGAACAAACAAATCTGTCTTTGAAGAAGCACGGTCAGAATGCTCCTTAGAAGCCAAGATGGCGAGACTATGTCTCACAAAGGGACATGTTATCAGGAGGGATCAGTCTCTGGAGAAGGATATCCTCATGCTTGGTAGAGGATTAGCAAAAAAGAGGAAGACCCTCAACAAAATGGAATGACACAGTGGCTGCAACAATGGGCTCAAGCATAACAATGATTATGAGGATAGTGCAGGACCAGGTAGTGTTTCGCTCTGTTGTACATAGGGTAGCTATGAGGCAGAACTGACTCTACGGCATCTAACAACAACATAAATAAATCTAAAAAAAAGGCACCTACATTGAAACTATAAAATATTGCTGAACATCTGATCTCTAAAATATACATGATACTGCAAAAACTCAACAGCAAAAAGACAAATAACCCAATTAAAAAATGGGCAAAGGATATGACAGACACTTCACTAAAAAAGACATTCAGGTAGCTAACAGATACATGAGGAAATGCTCACAATCATTAGCCATTAGAAAAATGCAAATCAAAACTATAAAGAGATTCAATCTCACTCCAACAAGGCTGGCATTAATACAAAAAATACAAAATAATAAATGTTGGAGAGGTTTTGGAGAGACTGGAACATTTATACACTGCTGGTAGGAATGTAAAATGGTACAACCACCTTGGAAATTGATCTGGCGCTTCCTTAAAAAGCTAGAAATAGAACTACCATACGATCTAGCAATCCCACTCCTTGGAATATATCCTAGAGAAATAAGAGCCTTTACATGAACAGAGATATGCACACCCATGTTCACTGCAGCATTGTTTACAATAGAAAAAAGATGGAAGCAACCAAGGTGCCCATCAACGGACGAATGGTTAAATAAATTATGGTATATTCACACAATGGAATACTACGCATCGATAAAGAACAGTGAGGAATCTGTGAAACATTTCATAACATGGAGGAATCTGGAAGCCATTATGCTGAGTAAAATTAATCAGTTGCAAAAGGACAAATATTTTATGAGACCACTAATTAAGAACTTGAAAAATAATTTAAACAGAGATGAAAATATTCTTTGATGGTTATAAGAGTGGGGAGGGAGGGAGAGAGAGGGGTTTTCGCTAATTAGATAGTAGACAAGAACTATTTTAGGTGAAGGTAAAGGCAACAGCCAAAGACAACACACAATACAGGAGAGACCAGCATAACTGGACTAAACCAAAAGCAAAGAAGTTTCCTGAATAAACTGAATGCTTTGAAGGCCAGCATAGCAAGGGCGGGGGCTTAGGGACCATGGCTTCAGGGGACATCTAAGCCAATTGGCATGATAATATCTATTAAGAAAACATTCTGCATCCCACTTTGGAGAGTGGAGTCTGGGGTCTTAAACACTAGCAAGCAGCCATCTAAGATGCATCAATTGGCCTCAACCCACTTGGAACAAAGGAGAATGAAGTACACCAAAGATGCAAGGTAATTATGAGCCCAAGAGAC
Organism: Elephas maximus indicus; assembly: GCF_024166365.1. NCBI lineage: Eukaryota > Metazoa > Chordata > Mammalia > Proboscidea > Elephantidae > Elephas > Elephas maximus. The sequence continues at coordinate 356,174 of NC_064820.1, read as the reverse complement.
AGATAAGGGCCACATATACCAGAGACTACATCAGCCTGAGACCAGAAGAACTAGATGGTGCCTGGCTACAACCGATGACTGCCCTGACAGGGAACACAACAGAGAACCCCGGAGGGAGCAGGAGAGCAGTGGGATGCAGACCTCAAATTCTCTTAAAAACACCAGGCTTAATGGTCTGACTGAGACTAGGACCTCAGAGGTCATGGTCCCCAGACCCTCTGTTAGCCCAAGACAGGAACCATTCCCAAAGCCAACTCTTCAGACAGGGTTTGGACTGGACAATGGGATAGAAAATGATGCTGGGGAAGAGTGAGCTTCTTGGATCAAGTGGACACATGAGTCTATGTGGGCAGCTCCTGTCTGGAGAAGAGATGAGAGGGCGGAGGAAGTCAGAGGCTGGCCCAATGGACATGAAAATAGAGAGTGGAGGGAAGGAGTGTGCTGTCTCATTAGAGGGAGAGCACCTAGGAGTATATAGCAAAGTGTATATAAGTTTTTGTATGAGAGATTGACTTGGTTTGTAAACTTTGATGTAAAGCACAATAAAAATGTTAAAAAAAAGAAAAAAAATATTGCTGAAATAAATCTTAAAAGACCTAAAAAAAAAGAAAGCTATATCACATAAATGGATTGGAAGATTCAGTATTGTTAAGATGGCAATTCTCTTCCATCTTGGGTTGTTTCCATATTTTGGCTATTGTGGGTAAAGCTGCAGTGAACATTGGTGTATGCATACCTGTTTGTTTCCTGCTTTCAATTCTATAGATTCAATGTAATCTCAATTAAAATTCCAACAGACATTTTTATTGAAATTGACAAGCTGCTTCTAAAATTTACATGGAAAAACAAAGGACCTAAAATAACCAAAGGAATTTTGAAAAAGGAGAACAAATTTGGAGGATTTATCCTACTGATTTTAAGCCTTATCTAAAACTATAGTATTAAAGAGTATTTGGTGTTAGAGAAAAGATAGATACATAGATCAGTGAAGCAGAACAGACAGTCTAGAATAGACGTATATGTTTTTGATCAATTGATCTCACAAAGATACTAAGGTGATTCAATAGGGAAAGGAAAGTTTCCTCTAATAAATGATGCTACATTAAATGGATATTCATTTTTTTTAAAAAAAGAACATTAGCCCTTACCTCACACAATACCCCAAAATTGACTCCAAATGGACCATAGACATAAATGTAAAGCCTACTATAAGCCTTTAGAAGAAAATATATAAGAAAATCCTTGACACCTTAGAGAAGTCATGGAGCTCTCAAGTCACAGATAAAATGGACCTTAAGAGAAAACAATTCATAAACTGTTCTTCATAATTTTTTAAAATTGTCCCTTGAAAGTCACATTGTTGTTGTTAGGTACCATCCAGTTGGTTCCCACTCATAGCGACCCTATATACAGTAGAAAGAAACACTGCCTGGTCCTCCACCATCCTCACAATAGTTGTTATGCTTGAGCGCATTGTTGCAGCCACTGTGTCAATCCATCTCATTGAGGGTCTTCCGCTTTTTCGCTGACCCTCTACTTTACCAAGCATAATGTCCTTCTCCAGGGACTGGTCCCTCCTGATAACATGTCCAAAGTATGTGAGAGGAAGTCTCACCATCCTTGCTTCTAAGGAGCATTCTGGCTGTATTTTTCCAAGACAGGTTTGTTTGTTCTTCTGGCAGTTCATAGCATATTCATTATTCTTGAAAAACACCTTAATTCAAAGCCATCAGTTCTTCTTCGGTATTCCTTATTCATTGTCGAGCTTTGCATGCACATGAGGCGAATGAAAACACCATGGCTTAGGTCAGGCACACCTTAGTCCTCAAAATAACATTTTTTAAACACTTTAAAGAGGTCTTTTGCAGCAGATTTGCCCAACACAACACGTTGTCTGATTTCTTGACTGCTGCTTCCATGGCCATTGATAGTGGATCCAAGTAAAATGAAATCCTTGACAACTTCAATCTTTTCTCTTTTTATCACGTTGTTGCTTACTGGTCCAGTCGTGAGGATTTTTTCTTTATACTGAGGTGGAATCCGTGCTGAAGGCTCTAGTCTTTGGTCTTCATCAGTAAGTGCTTCGAGTCCTCTTCACTTTCAGCAGGGTGGTGCCATTTGCATGTCACAAGGTGTCCGTGAGTCTTCCGCCAACCCTGATGGCAAGTGCCTCGTATAGTCCAGCTTCTAGGATTATTTGCTCAGCATACAAATTGAATAAATATTGGGAAAGGATAAAATCCCAAAGTACACCTTTCTTGACTTTAAACCACAAAATATTCCCTTGTTCTGTTCGAATGATGGCCTTTTTGTCTGTGTACAGGTCATGAACACTTTTAAGTCGTCTGGAATTCCTATTCTTTGCAATGTTATCCATAGTTTGTTATGATCCACACAGTCAAATGTTTTTGCACAGTAAATAAAACACAGGTACACATCTTTCTGGTATTCTTTGCTTTTAGCCAAGATCCATCTGATATCAGCAATGATATGCTTTGTTCTGTGTCCTTTTCTGAATTCAGCTTCAACTTCTGGCAGTTCCCTATCAATGTATTGCTGCAACTGCTTCTGGATTATCTTCAGCAAAATTTTACTTGTGTGTGATATTAATGATATTGTTTGATAATTTCCACATTCTGTTGGATCACCTTTCTTTGGAATGGGAACAAATATGGATTCTTCCAGTTGGTTGGCTACATAGCTATCTTCCAAATTTCTTGGCATAGACCCCATGCGTCTGTCAGTTTGTCATACTGTGGTGGCTTGCATGTTGCTCTGATGCTAAAAGGTATGCCACCAGTATTTCAAATACCAGCAAGGCCACTCATGGTGGACAGGCTTCACAGAGCTTCCAGACTAAGACAGACTAGCAAGAAAAAACTGGTAGTCTAATTCTGAAAAAAAAATTGGCCAGCAAAAACATTATGGATAGCAGCGGAACATTATCTGATATAGTACCAGAAGATGAGTCCCTCACATTGGAAGGCACTAAAAATATGACTGGGGAAGAGCTGCCTTCTAAAGATAGGGTAGACCTTAATGACATGGATGGAGTGGAGCTTTTGAAACCTTCATCTACTGATATGGCACAACTCAAAATGAGAAGAAACAACTGCAAACATCCTTTAATAGTCAGAATATGGAATGTACGAAGTGTGAATCTAGGAAAATGGGAAATCACCAGAAATGGAATGCATAAAGATCAATATCCTAGGCATTAATGACCTCAAATGGACTGGTATTGGCCATTTTGAATTGGATAATCATATAGTCTACTATGCTGGGAATGACAACTTGAAGAAGAATGGCATTGCATTCATTGTCAAAAAGAACATTTCAAGATCTATCCTGAAGTACAATGCTGTCAGTGATAGGATAATATCCATCTGCCTACAAGGAAGACCAATTAATAAGACTATTATTCAAATTTACACACCAACCACTGAGGCCAAAGGTGAAGAAATTGAATATTTTACCACCTTCTGCAGTCTGAAATTGACCAAACATGCAATCAAGATGCATTGGAATGCAAAAGTTGGAAACAAAGAAGAAGGACTGGTAGTTGGAAAAAATGGCCTGGTGACAGAAACAATGCCAGGGATCACATGATAGAATTTTGCAAGACGAACGACTTCTTCACTGCAAATACCATTTTTCAACAACATAAATGGCAACTATACATGTGGAACTCACTGGATAGAATACAGAGGAATCAAATCGACTATACCTGTGAAAAGAGATGATGAAAAACCTCAAAATCATCAGTCAGAACAAGACCAGATGCTGAATGTAGAATAGACAATTGCTCATATGCAAGTTGAAGCTGCAGAAAATTAGAAAAAGTCCACAAGAGAAACGGTATGAGCTTGAGTATATCCCCCCTGAATTTAGAGGGTATCTCAAGAATAGATTTGACGCACTGAACACTAATGACCAAAGAGCAGACAAGCTGTGAAATGACATCAAGGACATCATACATGAAGAAAGCAAGAGGTCATTAAAAAGACAGGGAAGAAAGAAAAAACCAAGATGGATGTCAGAAGAGACTCTGAAACTTGCTGTTGAACTTAGAGTAGTGTCATGCATTGAATTGTGTCCTCCAAAACTATCTGTCAACTCAGCTAAGTCATGATTTCCAGTATTGTATGCTTGTCTACCATTTTGTCATCAATATGATTTCCCTATGTGTTGTAAATCCTATCACTATGATGAAAAGAGATGGATTAGTGCCAGTTCTATTGGTGAGATCCACAAGATTAGATAGTGTCTTAAGCCAATCTCTTTTGAGATATAAAAAAGAGAAACGAGCAGAGAGACTTGAGGACCCATACAACCAAGAAAGCAGTCCCGGGAGCAGAGCACATCCTTTGGACTCGGGGTTCCTGCACGGAAAATTTTCTAGGCCAAGGGAAGACTGATGACAAGGACCTTGCTCCAGAGCCTACAGAGAGAGACAGCTTCTCCCGGAGCGGGTGCCCTGAATTCAGACTTCTAGCCTACTGGACTCTTTGTTAAAGCCATTCACTTGTGGTATTTCTGTTAGAGCAGCACACTAGACAACTAAGACAAGTAGCTAAAAGGAAGAAATGATGAAGTAAAAGAGCTGAACAGAAGATTTCAAAGGGTGGCTCGAGAAGAGAAAGTGAAGCATTATAATGACATGCACAAAGACCTGGAGTTAGAAAACCAAAAGGCAAGAACACACTCAGCATTTCTCAAACTAAAAGAGGTGAAGAAAAAATCCAAGCCTCGAGTTGCAATATTGGATGATTCCGTGGGCAAAATATTGAATGATGCAGGAAGCTTCAACAGAAGATGGAATGAATACACAGAGTCACTGTACCAAAAAGAATTGGTCAGTGTTCAACCATTTCAGGAGGTAGCATAGGATCAAGAACCGATGGTGCTGAAGGAAGGAGTCTAAGCTGCTCTGAATGCATTGGCGAAAAACAAGGCTCCAGGAATTGACAGAATACCAATTAAGATGTTTCAACAAACAGATGCAGTGCTGGAGGTGCTCACTTGTCTAATTGGAAGAGATCATTGTCTATGCCAAGAAAAGTCACATTAATAAAATGAAAAGATAAGTCACAGGTTGGAAGAAAATATTTGCAAAAATAATTTACATCCAGAAAACGTAAAAAGCTCTTACAACTCAAAAATAAGAAAACAAACAACCCAATACAAGAATAAGCAACATTTCACCAAAGAAAGATATATGGTTGGCAAATAAGATGCTCAACACCATTAGTCACTAGGAAGCCTGGTGGTGCAGTGGTTAAGTGCTTTGCTGCTAATCAAAAGGTTATCAGTTCAAACCTACTAGCCGAAGATTACAGCCTTAGAAACCCTACGGGGCAGTCCTGCTCTCTCCTATAGGGTTGCTATAAATCGGAATGGATAATGGGTTTGAGTTTAAATACAAATTAAAACTCTGATGAGATATCACCACGACCAATTGAATGGCTAAAACTAAAGACTGGCCACACAGAGTGTTGTTGAGAATATAGAGGAGCCGAAATTTTCATGCTCTTCTGGTGGGATGCAAAGTGGTACAACTACTTCGGAAAACAGTTTGGTGGTTTCTTAAAAAGTTAAACATACACATACCGTATGACCCAGCCATTCCACTCCCATATTTACCCAAGAGAGATGAAAGCATATGCCCGTACAAAGATCTGGACACAAATGTTCATAGCAATTTATTTGTAACAGCCCCAAACTGGAAACAACACAAATGTCCTTCTATAGGTGAACAGATAAATTTGGTGCATCCATACAATGGAACACTCCTTAGCAATAGAAAAGAAACAAACTGTAGATGCACACAAAACAAGGATAAACCTCAAAGTCATCATGTTGAGTGAGATAACCTGACAGAAGGGGCACATACTGTATGAGTCTGTTTATATGACATTCTAGAGAAGGTAACAGAAAGCAGGCCTGGGGAGAGAGAGGAAAGGGGGAAGGAGAGTAAGCAGTGTTAGTACACTTGGCTGTGGATGGTTTCACAGGTTCACACGTGAATCAAAATGGATTGGACCGTACACTTTAAATATGTGGTTTGTGGAGATAAATTATACCTCCACACAGATGAAAATTGCAAACAGGAGGAGGGAAACCCACAGCTTCCAGGCCATCTCAAGCTACCGTTGTCCCCCCAGGAAGACTCGGATCTGAGGACATGGCTTGGAGCATCCAGCACGCAGGGGCTGGAGTATGCTGCGGGTGCAGGATCACCTACTGCGCCACAAAGTGATGGTAATCAAGACTGTGGTGTTGGCAGGGATGGATTACCGGGTAAACAAGGTAAGCAGAGGCTTGCTTGTGCTTACTTACTAATCTGTGGTGCACAATTGCACATGGGTTTCACCACATCTTTGATGTGTGAAACCCAGTTGTGGTGAGACTCATGTGAAATTGTTCACTACAGATTAGTAAGTAAGCACAAGTAAACCCATGCTTACCTTGTTTACTGGGTAATCCACCTCTGTCAGGGATTGGAAATTTGAAAAGAGGCTTTGATTCTGTAGGGAGGTGCTGTAGGGTTGAGAGAGAAACAGGTGTCAGTCATACCTAGAAGCAGAGTCTTCGATGTGGTGAACAAATGTGAAATTGTTCACTACAGATGATCAGCTAAGCAAGGTAAGCACGGTGCTTACCCTAATCTGCCCCTAGGTGATGGCGAAGGAGCAGACCGTAGATCTTGGAACAGACTGTTTCTGAATATCAAAGGACACCTTAAGTAATATTAAAACTGGGGAAAGGTATTTGAAATTCATTCGAGAGTTGATCGCAGTAGTACAAAACAAACCTATAAATCAAGAAGCACGAAACACCACCAATTGAACAGGAAAGTGAGCAAAAGGTATAAACACAGGCAGTTCACAGAAAAGGAAACAAAATGGCTGTCAAGCCTCACTTGGGATAAGAGAGTGAAATGTGAACGACCAAGAGAAGGCCGTTGGGCTGGGTGGGGGGATAGGGGCTCCGCACACCGGGGACTTTAGGCCAGCTCAGCCTCTTATGGTGGGCAGTTTGGTGATATCTTTCAAAACTACAAATGCCCGCGTCCTGTGACTGGACAGTTCCACCTCCAGGAATTTACACCCCCCACCCCCACCTCCAACACGTGAATGTCGAGTCTGGGACTTGATTTTACCCTCCACTCAAGGGAATAGCTTGCTTCTGTCTTGTAGTTGTGGCATAAAACGCTTGACTCCTGCATTGCAGACAAAGGGATAAGACTCCGACGTGGCACAGAGCCGGAGCACCAGCGTGTCTGTCCCTGTCCCAGGACCCACGGGCGACGCGGCAGGCCAGGCGGGTCTGCCAGCGAGCAAGCAGCTAGCGGGCCTGCTCCACCAGTGGAAGAGACCCACCACCCGCTCCCTGGGGCTGCTCATTGCAAACACCCTAGGAGGGGCCCAGTCGGGAGCGCCTGGGGCTCGGATGCCCAGGGACACACAGGAGCGACGCTTGGAGCCCACGCAGACTGCCCCGCCCAACGGTGTGCGCGCAAAGTGACGTCCAAGGTTGACCACACGATGTCCGCGTGACAAGAGGCTGGAAACATCTAAGCAGGCGTTAGCTGAGGCAGTTACAAAATATCCTGACACCGCACTGCTGAAGAAAGGCGCCCTGACGTGGCACTGCAGACCTTCTGGGAAATAGAAACCATAAAAGCACGAATTGGCTCCCGTTCCTCCCTGGCTCGCCCGCCACGTGCGCCATGAATGAGACCAGGACACTGGGCCTGCAGGCCTGGCGTGAGGCTGTTTTCTACTCCATGTGACAAACATATTTACCAAAACAAATCTGTCAGGCACAAACGCTTCACCAGGAGCCACGCCCCTGGAAGCCCTCAGCCCCTCCCGTGTGCCCTCGTCCACCTGTCCTGCCCTACCTGGGGCGTCAGCCACAGAACACCCCAGCTAGCGCCCCTCCCCACCCTGCAGGCCACAGTTGCGCCAGGTGCCAGCACCCAGCCCCCACACACCCCAGCACTACAGCATCTCAGCAGGTGACTGTGGGAGCCCCGAGTCGGCGATCCTGGGCTCTCCCTCTGAAATGGGATGGTCTGTGTGCCACAGGGTCATCATGGACTGGACAAGACAGCATAAAGGACCCTGCCCCGGCACCTATGGATAGAGACTCCCTGCGCCGGGAGGGGGGAGCTCCGGCAGGACAGAAAGAGCCTCCCTGGGCAGGTGACCCCCTCATCCCTACACATTCTCAGAGCCAGCGCTGACCAACTGTCATGGATGTTCCTAGACATGGAGGAGGAGAACCCAGAGGAGGTGGGCAAAGGGCGGCACCAGGCTGCCCCCACCCTGAGGGACCAGCTGTCCTTCCGCCGGCAGCCCAGTTCTCTCAGCCCTCATGCCACCAATGTGAGTGGATCAAATCCACCTTCTACTCAGCCTCTCTGCCCAGGGGAATGGCAGACGCTTCACCTGTGTCTGGCAGGTGGGCCCCATTCCTGGGAGCCCCAGTCACAGGCACAGAGAGCTAGACACACACGGACACACACACACCTACACAGGCGCACAGACCTACACCCACACCCACACATACAAATCTACACGTGGACACACACAGACATGGATACTCACACCCATTGACAGAGTCTCAGTGGACACATACATGTGGGACCCCGTACGAGGAGCCCAAGGAGGTTCAAATTTTCCTGAGGAAGCTGCTCCCTTCCCCAGAGGCCCTCACCCCTGCTACGCTTCGGCCTCACAGCCCACATTCACAAGCTCCAGGAATAGAGCAAGCCGGTCAGCAGGGGTCCGGTGGCCCCTCACACTGATGGCAGAAAGGTCTGCCTGTGCCAGGCCTCCTTGTCATTTGCCAGTGAAATTCGAAAAGCAACTTGGTGACGTTTCCCCAGGGGCGGGTCCAAGGGGAACAAGGCCGAACAAAAGGGCCCAAGGACGCGTCCTTCTCAGGGTGGGCACTGGGCCAGAACCAAGCAATGCGTGACCCTAACGGGACCTTCTCATCAAAGTTGGCAGAGCAACCCAAATCACAGCGCCACACAAACTCATCAGGAGAGGGACAACCAGTGCTGTAAGGACGGCTCCACAGGGGCGGCATATGGAGACGGGGAGCAGGCATGAAGGATGGATGCCCCATGGCCCGGCCCTCGCTCTCTGCAACCCACCTGCCCCCCCGCCTTCGGCCTGTACAGATCTGGCACCCTGCAGAGCCGCCAGAAGGAGACAAACCCCTCCCACCTCACTGAATCCCTAAAACCCGCTTTTTCACTGAAAACACAAATACCATCCTCCATTAATCACAATCAGTACAAACAGAAAATGAGATTCCTCACTGTTTCTGAATGGGCTTTCTCCTCTTCCTTCCTGCGTACAGACACTCCCCTGGTGGGATCATCGTCTTTGGCCCTGAAAGAGAAAGTAGGTGTCATGTTGGTCGCACTGAGAGAGCCTGGCTCCTCACAGCTTCCTGGCCACCCGGGGCAGGACACCAGCAGGGCACTCGGCCTTCACAGGCGGCCTTACAGGTGGGCCTGAGCCTGCTCCCCTCACCCTCTGGAGAGTCCAGTGTGGTGACCTCAGGGACATCTGGAATGATACCTGCAGACACAAGCCATTCACACCTGTGTGTCACTGTGGTCAGAAGAGGCTGGGAGGGCCCACAAGGACACGCTACTTGGCATACCACACTCTGTCCCTCCCACCTCAGGCCCCATGGCAAGTCCCTCCATGGGCCATTGTTCCCCACCATTGTCACCATGCTCATATGGGGACGGAAGTCCTGCTCTTGAGCTGGGCTCTGGGACACTCTCAGCAGGTAGGAATCCTGAGCTTCTAATCAGAAAGTAAGACCTACAGTAAGGGTGTCTCAGGCAGGACTCAGGCTCTGAGGTAGAGTCTACCCTCCAAAGCGCTGAGTCAGCTTGGAGAAGGCTCTCGAGGCTGGAGCTTCCCCCTCTGTTGTCTCTCTGTGGCAGGTCATCTTTCCCCCTCTGTGCCTCTGTGGCCTTTATACTACCGGGCCAGCAGATTCTTCTTCTCTACAAGAAACCTCTGGTTCAACTCTGCAAAGCCTGACTTGATCTCTAAGCCACAGCTGCTCCCAGCCTGGCCGACTGCTCCCAGCCTGGCTGACCGCTTCCGCCTGCCGAGCAGCAGGGGTGGGCACAGGGGCATGTATCCAAGCAAGGCTGCTGATCCCATGTTTTTTGCCACGAGCTTCCAGCTCGCTCACCCCCACCCAGGGCGACATTGCCTGGGGCAACGCGCCCTCCTGCCACAGAATGACTTTTCCATGTAATGAGCATCTTGCTGACCTGCAACGAGGGACCATGTCAGCTCTGGATGCCAGAAGAGGTTGCGGAGCCTGCACCCACAGCCTGGAAGAGGGGCAGACTCAGACACACAGTTTCCACGCTGGGCAGAAAGTGTGTGAGAATGACAGGAATGTGCCATGGGCCCACTTTGAACATAAAGATATAGGTTGGTAAAAACCATATGGATAGAAAAAGATTCATCATGCAAACACTAATTGAAAGAAAGCTGGATCAAACAAACAAACAAAAAAAACCAAATCCTTTGCCACTGAGTCGATTCTGAGTCATAGGGACCCTATGGGACAGAGTAGAACTGCCCCATACGGTTTCCGAGGAGTGCCTGGTGGAATCAAACTGCCAACCTTTCGGTTAGCAGCCATTGCGCTTAACCACTACGCCACCAGGGTTTCCAAAGCTGGATTAGCTATGTTAATATCAGACAAATTAGACTTCAGAATGAGGAACATTACTAGGGACAAAGAGGGAGATTGTTGTCGTTAGGTGGTGTCAAGTCGGTTCCAACTCATAGTGACCCTATGCACAATAGAGCGAAACACTGCCTGTCCTGCACACTCCTCACAATCGCTATGTTTGAGCCCATTGTTGCAGCCTCTGTGTCAATCCATGTTGTCCAGGGTCTTCCCCTTTTTCATTGACCCTCTACTTTACCAAGGATGATGTCCTTCTCCAGGGACTGGTCCCTCCTGATAACATGTCCAAAGTATGGGAGACAAAGTCTCACCATCCTTGCTTCTAAGGAGCATTCTGGCTGTACTTCGTCCAAAACAGATTTGTTTATTCTTCTGTAAGTCCTTAGTATATTCAATATTCTTTGCCAACACCATAATCCAAAGGCATCAATTCTTCTTTGGTCTTCCTTATTCATTATCCAGTTTTTGTGTGCATATGAGGCGAATGAAAGTACCATGGCTTGAATCAGGCACACCTTAGTTCTCCAAGTGTCATCTTTGCTTTTGAACACTTTAAAGAGGTCTTTTGCAGCAGATTTGCCCAATGCAATGTGTCCTTTGATTTCTTGACTGCTCCTTTCATGGGTGTTGATTGTGGATCCAAGTAAAATGAAATCCTTGATAACTTCAATCTTTTCTCTGTTTATCAGGATGTTGCTTATTGGTCCAATTGTAAGGATTTTTGTTTCCTTTATGTTGAGGTATAATCCATAATGAAGGTGATAGTCTTTGATCTCCAGTAAGTGCTGCAAGTCATTTCACTTTCTGCAAGCAACGTTGTGTTATCTGCATATTGCAAGTTGTTAATGAGTCTTCCACCAATCCTGATGCCACATTCTTCTTCATATAGTCCAGCTTCTCAGATTATTTGCTCAGCATACATATTGAAAAAATATGGTGAAAGGATACAACCCTGACACACGCCTTTCTTGATTTTAAACACGCAATATCCTCTTGCTGTGTTCGAATGGCTACCTCTGGGTTTATGTATAGGTTCCACATGAGAACAATTCTGGAATTCCCATTCTGTGCCCTGTTATCCATAATTTGTTATGATCCAAAACAGTCAACTGTTTTTGCATAGTCAATAAAACACAGGTAAACTTCTTTCTGGTATGCTCTGCTTTCAGCCAAGATCCATCTGACGTCAGCAATGATATCCCTCATTCCACGTCCTCTTCTGAATTTGTATTGATATTCTGGCAGTTCCCCGTTGGTGTACTGCCTCAATAGCTTTTGAATGATCTTCAGCAAAATTTTCCTTGACTGTGATATCAATAATATTGTTTGATAATTTCAAATTTTGTTAGATTACCTTTCTTTGGATGGACACAAATATGAATCTCAGTCAGTTGGCCAGGTAGCTGTTTTCCAAATTTCTTGGCATACACTAATGAGCACTTCCAGCATTGCATCCATCTGATGAAACATCTCAGTTGGTATTCCATCAGTTCCTGGAGCCTTGTTTTTTGCTGATGCCTTCAGTGCAGCTTGGACTTCTTCCTTCAGTACCATTGGTTCTCGATCATATGTTACCTCCTGAAATGGATGAACATCAACCAATACTTTTTGGTACAGTGATTTTGTGTATTCCTTCCATCTTCTTTAGATGCTTCCTGCATCATTCAATATTTTGCCCACAGAATCATTCGATATTGCAACTCAAGGCTTGATTTTTTTTTTTTTCCAGTTATTTCAGCTTGAGAAATGTTGAGTGTGTTCTTCCGTTTGGGTTTTCTAACTCCAGCTCTTTACACATTTCATTATAATACTTTATCTTCTCAAGGTGCCCTTTGAAATGTTTTGTTCAGCTCTTTTATGTCCTGATTTCTTCCATTACTTTAGCTACCCTATGTTCAAGAGCAAGTTTCAGAGTCTCTCCTGACATCCATTTCTGGTCTTTTTTTTTTTTTAACAATTTCTTTTATAAGGATCAGCACAAAGCTGGTTCCTATGGGGTGGGGGGAGCCTGTTGTTGTCGAGTCAATTCTGATTTATAGTGACCCTGTAGGTCCTATGAGGTGGAGGTTAAAGATGTCCCAAATGTCCAACTCTTCCAAGCTGCTGTACCACTCCATCATCTCTAACATCAACTACTGCCTCTCCTCTCAGTACTCTCCCTCCTGTCTTTCGGTTCCCTAATTCACTACAACATCTCACAGAGCTCACGAACCATATAAAGGAGATAGCTCCTGCAGGTGTGAAGGCTGGAAAGTCCTAAATTCATGGGTCAAGCATGGGCTCCTCCCTGGCCCTCAATCTCTGCCGAGAGGCACTCAGCTTTCTCATTCCAAGAGCCAGGAAAACCCACTGCGCTGTCTCCTGCCAGTCTCTCCCTCCTTTGTGTTGGTAGGCTCTTCTCTCTGCTCTAGAATTGGCTCCCTTTTAAGGCAAAACTGACAAATCCCCTTGGTGGGCCACAATTATCTTATTTGCACAGCCCACTCAATCACCTGGCTGGGAGTACTAGACTATGGTTAGAAAGGCCATACTAAGTAATTCATCACATCCCATTTTTCTTTCCTGTCTTTTTAATGACATTATACTTTCTTCAGGTATGATGTCCTTGATGTCATTCCATAACTCTCTGGTCTTCAGTTTAGTGTTCAATGCATCAAATATATTTTTGACATGGTCTCCAAATTCAGGAGGAATATACTCAAGGTCTTCAGTTCTTTCAGCTTGAGAAATACTGAGTGTGTTCTTCACTTTTGGTTTTCTATCTCCAGGTCTTTGCACATGTCATCATAATACTTTACTTTGTCTTCTCAAGCTGCCATCAGAAATCTTCTGTTCAGTTCTTTTACTTCATCATTTTTTTCTTTTGCTTTAGCTACTTGACATTCAAGAGCAAGTTTCAGAGTCTCTTCTGACATCTAGTTAGGTCTTTTCTTTCTCTTCTGTCTTTTTAATGACCTCTTGCTTTCCTCATGTATAATGTCCTTGATGTCATTCCACAACTCCTCTGGACTTTGGTAATTAGCATTCAACGCATCAAATCTATTCTTAAGATGGTCTCTAAATTCAGGTGGAATATATTTAAGGTCATGCTTTGGGTATCGTGGACTTGTTTTAATTTTCTTCAGTTTCAGCTTGAACTTGCAGATAAGTAATTGATGGTCTGTTCTGCAGTCGGCCCCTGGCCTTGTTCTGACTGATGATACTGATTTTTCATCATCTCTTTCCACAGATGTAGTTGATTTGATTCCTGTGTATTCCATTTGTATAGGCCATGTATATAGTCGCTGTTTATGTTGATGAAAAAGGTATTTGCAATGGAGAAGTTATTGTCTTAGCTCCACAATAATAGTAGGAGACTTCAACACACCACTTTCAGTGAAGGACAGAACATCCAGAAAGAAGCTCAGTAAAGACACAGAAGATCTAAATGCCACAATCAACCAACTTGACCTCATAGACATATACAGAACACTCCACCCAACAGTAGCCAAGCATACTTTCTTTTCCAAAGCACGTGGAACATTCTCCACAATAGACCACACATTAGGCCATAAAGCAAGCCTCAACAGAATCCAAAACATCAAAATATTATAAAACATCTTTTCTGACCATAAAGGCATGAAAGTAGAAATCAATAACAGAAAAAACAAGGAAAAAAATCAAACATGGAAACTGAACACCTTCCTCAAAAACTATTGGGTTATAGAAGAAATTAAGGATGGAATAAAGAAATTCATAGAATCAAATGAGAATGAAAACACATCCTACCAGAACCTTTGGGACACAGCAAAAGCAGTGCTCAGAGGTCAATTTATAGCAATAAATACACACATACAAAAAGAAAAAAGGGCCAAAATCAAAGAATTAACCCAAGAACTCAAACAAAGAGAAAGAAAACAGCAAAAGAAACCCTTGGGCACTAGAAGAAAGCAGATAATAAAAATTGGAGCAGAATTAAATGAAATAGAGAATAGAAAAACAATTGAAAGAGTTAACAAGGCCAAAAGCTGGTTCTTTCTTTGAAAAAATCAATAGAATAGGTAAACCATCGGCCATACTCACAAAAGAAAAACAGGAGAGGAAGCAAATAACCTGAATAAGAAATGAGATGGATGATATCACAACAGACCCAACAAAAAATTAAAAGAATCATAACAGAATACTACGAAAAATTGTACTTTAACAAATTTGAAAACCTAGAAGAAATGGACAAATTTATAGAAACACAGTACCTACCTAAGCAAACACAAGCAGAGATAGACCAACTAAATAAACCTATAACAAAGATGAAATTGAAAAGGCAATGTAAAAACTTCTAACAACAACAACAAAAAAAGAGCCCTGGCCCTGATGGCTTCGCTAGAGAATTCTACCTAATTTTCAGTGAAGAGTTAACACCACTACTATTAAAGGTATTTAAAGCATAGGAAAGGACAGAACACTCCCAAACTCATTCTATGAAGCCAGCATAACTCTCATACCCAAACCAGGTAAAGACACCACAAAAAAAAAAAAAAAAAAAAGAAAATTACAGACCAATATCCCTTATGAACTTAGATGCAAAAATCCTCAACAAAATTCTAGCCAATGGAATTCAACAACATATTAAAAAAATAATTCCCCCAAGACCAAGTGGGATTCATACCAGGTATGCAGGGATGGTTCAACATTAGAAAAGCAATCAATGTAATCCACCACATAAATAAAACAAAAGACAAGAACCACATGATCCTATCAATTGATGCAGAAAAGGCATTTGACGAAGTCCAACACACATTCATGATAAAAACTCTCAGCAAAATAGGAATAGAAGGCAAATTCCTCAACATAATAAAGGGCATTTATACAAGGCCAACAGCCAACGTCATCCTAAATGGAAAGAATCTGAAAGCATTCCCCTTGAGAATGGGAACCAGACAAGGATGCCCTTTATCACCACTCTTATTCAGCATTGTGCTGGAGGTCCTAGCCAGAGCAATTAGGCTAGAAAAAGAAATAAACAGCATCCACATTGGTAAGGAAAAAGTAAAAGTATATTTGCAAATGATATGATCTTATACACAGAAAACCCTAAAGAATCTACAAGAGGGCTTCTGGCCAACATGGTGCCATAGACAGAAGCACCATGCCATCCTTCCACAGCAAAGACCCAAAAAACTAAGTAAAACAGAGACAAACGTCATTCCTGGAACCTGAAGGGTCAAATGAAGAGATAAAGAACTCAGCCAAACACCAAATGAAATAAACTGGCAGAGGACAGACAGCGACGAGAGATACCTGCAGAGGGCCTCTATCAGCTAACACAGCACGGATCTGCCACCCTGGACTCCTGTTGAGGATCAGCGGACAGAGGGCAAAGGGAAGCAGCTTCACAGAGCTCCCAGCAGGAGACAGAGCACCTAGTAACCAGCCATACATGCTTTCCCACCGTGCCATTCTCTCCCCACTGCTCTACCTCTGCACTTCCTGGCTGGCTGTGGTGACTCGGCTGGCCAGTAAGTGCAGGGTCTGTACCGCTTGGATTCGCCCCGCCCACATCGAAGATCAGCGGACAGGGAGTACCGGAAAGCGGCTTCACGAAGTTCCCAACAGGAGACAGAACGCTGTGTAACTAGCTATATACACTTTCCTAACCTACCCACCCTTCTTCCCATCCACATTTCAGTCTCTTGGCTGGAAGGCAACTGTTTAGCCTCAGGCCTCTTGGATTTGCCCCAACCACACTGGCCAGCCCCCTGAGCTGGTGTCCTTCTTTATGTTTCTTTTGGTTACTTCCATGCCCCCCACAACCTCCCTCTCCTTTCTCTGAAACACCTGGCTCTGTGTGCCATCTTTGCTTCTTATCAAAAGGCTGTGAAACCCCGCTCGACTTGGAACCACTCCCCCAGCCCACGCCACCATGCTGGTAGGATCCCTTGGGCTTTTTTTTTTTTTTTTTTTTGCTTGTTTTGTTTGTTTGTTTGTTTCTTTTTGTGGCTTGGAAGCCCCTTCTAGCCAGCCTGCACTGGACGGCTTAGGAACCACTCCCCCAATCTGCACAGCCACCTAGGTGGGATCCCTGGGGGCATTTCTTTTTTTTTTTCTCCTTTTTTTTCTTTCTTTTTCCCTTTCTGCCTTTCCTTATTTCTCAGTTCTTGTCTCTCTATACTTCCCTTCTTTTCCTGTCTCCTGAGTACCTGGTGCTGTGTGACATATATACCCCTGTTGCCAGGCTATACTGCACAGCCTCGGAGCCATTTTCCCAGATTTTGCAGCCCCACTAATGGGACTCCTGGGGGCTTTTTTTTCCTTCCAAATTTTTATCTATTTTTTTTTCTTTTTCCCTTTTTCTTTTTTCCCCCATTTCTCAGTTTCTCATCTCTCCACTCCAAGGGCAAGCTCCCCTACCACTCTTTTTTTTCCCTTTGTTTGTTTTTAGCTCCTGTTTCTCTCTCCTCTTTCCCATACCCCTACTAGCTCCACACATTACAACCTCCCCCCTCTTTTCTGCCTATCTACACCAAGTGCTGAACATCACACCTCCAAGCAACACAGGCACGGCCTACAAGAACCTGCCCAGCACTGACTCTGGGCCCACCCTGTTGGCCCTAGTACATGCCACAAACAACCCATCCTAGCCCCTCCCTTCAGCTGAACCTGCCCTGCTGCACCATAGCTGAGTGACTGGCCCTGCCCATTGGTCAAGGAGGTGAAAAATATTGTCACTACAGTCAAGCAAACAACAAAGAATGCACAGCCCACCTGCTCAGACATAACCAAATAAAACAAAAAAGCAGGACGAAACAAACAAATCTACCATCAAGAAATGAAGAGAATAACTACCGAATGTCCTGAAGACAGCTGACAATATTGAAACATATTTAAAAAAGGACAAGATGGTTCCAGTAGGCATCCAAAATAAAACACCAGATGACCTTCTAGTAGAAAAAAAGGCACTAGAACTACCTTAAAGGGAATTCAAATCTCTACTATTCAGAGCAATCCAAGAGTTGAAGCAAACAGCAGACAAAAATGAGGAAAAAATAGGCAAATTTATGGAAAAAGGAGACAAATTCAAGGAAAATACAGACAAAAAAAATGGAAGAATTCAGGAAAATAACACAGGAACAAAATGCCAAAACAAATTTACAACTAGAAATCATACAAAAACAACAATTAGAAATCCAAAAGAAAAACAACAAGGTTTCAGAAATGGACAGTGTCATAGAAGGCCTGAGGAGCAGGTTTGAAATGATGGGAGACAGAATTAGCGAAATCAAATACTTGGATACAACTCTGAAGAAAAATCAGAAAAAAGAATGAAGAAAAATGAAGAAACCCTGAGAACTATGTGGGATACAATCAAAAGCAAAGATTTGTAAGTGATTGGAGTTCCAGAACAGGGAGAGAAAATGGAAAACACAGAGAGGGTCGTTAAAGAAATGCTGACAGAAAACTTCCCTAATATCATAAATGATGAAAAGCTGGCCATTCAAGAACCTCAATAAACCCCATATAGGATAGACCCCAAAAGAAAAACACCGAGGCATATCATAATCACACTTGCTAAAATGAAGACAAAGAAAAAACCCTGAGAGCAACTCGAGAAAAACAAATGGTCACATACAGAGTAGAAACAATAAGAGTAAGCTCTGATTATTTGGCAGAAACCATGCAGGCAAAAAGGCAATGGAATGACATATACAAAACCTTGAAAGAAAAAAACAATTGCCAACGAAGAATATATCCTGCAAAACTTTCATTCAAATATGATGGTGAAATTAGGACATTTCCAGATAAACAAAAATCAAGGGAATACATAAAAACCAAAGCAAATTTACAAGAATTATTAAAGGGAGTCCTTTTTTTTTTTTTTTTTTTTAGGTCTGAGAACAAACAACATCAGACCGCAGCCTGAATTTAGGATGCAAGATTGTACCAGCCAGGTACCAACCTAGGAAATGAACTCTCAAGAACTATCCAAAACAAAAAAAAATTGCAACAGGGAACCAGAGAGGTTAATCTATAAATGACAATGTCAGAAAAATAAAAGAGAGAATAAACAGTATCTTAGTCATCTAGTGCTGCTATTACAGAAATACCACAAGTGGATAGCATTAACAAAGAGAAATTTATTTTCTCAGAGTCTACTAGGCTAGAAGTCCAAATTCAGGACGACGGTTGCAGGGAAGGCTTTCTCTGTCGGCCCTGGAGGAAGGTCTTTCTCGTCAATCTCCCCCTGGCTAGGAGCTTCTCTGCATAGGAATGCCAGGTCTAAAGTATGCTCTCTGCTCCTGGTGCTTCTTTCTTGGTGGTGTATGGTCCCCAACTCTCTGCTTGCTTCCCTTTCCTTTTATCTCTTGAGGAAACTCCCTTTACCTTGGATCAGGGAGGAGACCTAAGTAAGGGTGGTGTTATGATCCCAGCCTAATCCTCTCAACATAAAATTACAATCACAAAATGGAGAACAATCACACAATACTGGGAATCATGGCCTAACCAAGTTGATAACACATATTTTTTGGGGGACACGATTCAATCCATGATAAACAATATAGGTGTAGAGCTTTCTAATGGAAGGGAAGGCAAGGCAATAATAGACTGGTTCAAACCTAGGAAGATAACGGTAAATTTCAAGGTAATCACAAAGTTAACAAACCTACTCATCAAAATAAAGAAGAAAAACATAAAGTCTCAAAGAAAACAAAATCTACAAAAACAAA
This sequence comes from Elephas maximus indicus, assembly GCF_024166365.1. Classification (NCBI taxonomy): domain Eukaryota; kingdom Metazoa; phylum Chordata; class Mammalia; order Proboscidea; family Elephantidae; genus Elephas; species Elephas maximus. The sequence continues at coordinate 336,723 of NC_064820.1, read as the reverse complement.
AGAAATGAAAAAGAAATCCACAAACAAAAGGAACTCAGCACAGGAGAGTAAGAGGAACAAAGAAAATGTTAGCACCACCAAAAAAAGGCACTACAAAATGACAGCAATAAACTCACACCTATCAATAATTACCCTGAATGTAAATGGCCTACATGCACCCAGAAAGAGACAGTGACAGAATGGATTAAAAAACAGGGTCAATCAATATGCTGTCTACAAGAGACCCACCTTAGAAACAAAGATGTAAATCTATTAAAAATCAAAGGGTGGAAAAAAATATATCAAGCATATAAATATCAAAAAAAAAAAAAAAAAGCAGGCATGGCAATACTAATATCAGATAAAATAGACTTTAAAACAAAATCCACCATAAAAGACAAAGAAGAGCACTATATAATAATTAAAGGGACGATCCATCATGAAGACTTAAACATAATAAACATCTATGCACCCAATGACAGGTCTCCAAAATACATAAAACAAATTCCAATAGCACTGAAAAGAGAAATTGACAGTTCCATAATAATAGTAGGAGACTTCAACACACCACTCTCGGTAAAGAACAGAACATCTAGAAAGAAACTCAACAAAGATACAGAAGAGCTAAAGAGCACAATCAGCCAACTTGACCTCATAGACATATAAAGAAGGCTCCACCCAACTGCTGCAAAGTACACATTCTTTCCCAACGCACATGGAACACTGTTCAGAATAGACCACATCTTATGCCACAGATCAACCCTCAACAAAATCCAAAACACTGAGATAATACAAAATATCTTCTGTGACCACAACACCATCAAAGTAGAAATTAACAACATGAAGAGTAAGAAAAAAAAAAAATCAGTTACCTGGAAACTGAATAATATCCTGCTTAAAAACCACTGGGTAATAAAAGAAATCAAAGATGGAATCAAAAAATTCCCAGAATCAAATGAGAATGAAAGCACATCATACCAAAACCTTCAGGATACAGCAAAGGCAGCCCTCAGAGGTCAATTTATAGCAATAGATGCACACACCAAAAAAGAAGGGACAAAATCAAAACGTTAGCTACACAACTTGAACAAATAGAAAGAGAACAGCAAAAGAAGCCCACAGCCACCAGAAGAAAGGAAATAATAAAGATCAGAGCAGAAATAAATGACATAGAGAATAGAAAAGCAATAGAAAGAATCAACAAAACCAGACGTTGGTTCTTTGAAAGGATCAACAAAACCGACAAACCACTGGCCAACTGACAAAAGAGAAACAGAAGAGAATACAAATAACACAAATAAGAATGAAATGGGGGACATTACAACAGACACAACTGAAATAAAATGGATCATAACAGAATATTATGAAAAACAATACTCCAACAAACTTGAAAACCTAGAGGAAACGGACAAATTTCTAGAGACACACTACCTACCAAAACTAACACAAAATGCCATTGAAAATCTGAACAGACCCATAACAAGAGAAGAGATTGAAAAGGTATTTAAAAAAAAAAACAAAAAACTCCCAACCAAAAAAAGCCCTGGCCCAGATGGCTTCACTGTAGAATTTTACCAAACATTCAGAGAAGAGCTTACACCAGCACTGTTCAAAATATTTCAGAACATAGAAAAGGAAGTGATACTTTGGAATTCATTCTATAAAACCAGCATAAACCTGATACCAAAACCGGGTAAAAAAAAAAAAAAAAAGACACCACAAAAAAAGGAAATTACAGACCAATATCTCTCATGAATACAGAAGCAAAAATTCTTGACAAAATTCTAGCCAATAGAATTCAGCATCATATTAAAAAAATAATATACCATGACCACGTAAGATTCATACCAGGTGTGCAAGGATGGTTCAACATTAGAAAATCAATCAACATAATCCAACACATAAATACAAGGAAAGAATCACATGATCATCTCTATCAATGCAGAAAAGGCATTCGACAAAGTCCAAAACTGTTCTTGATAAAAATTCTCAATAAAATTGGTATAAGAGGAAAATTTCTGAACATTATAAAGGGCATCTATGCAAAACCAATGGCCAACATCATTCTTAATGGAGAGAGGCTGAAAACATTCCCCTTGAGAACAGGAAAAAGACAAGGATGCCCTTTATCACCACTCCTATTTAACATTGTGTTGGAAGTCCTAGCTAGAGCAATAAGGCAAGAAACAGAAATAAAGGGCATCCAAATTGGTAATGAAGAAGTTAAACAGTTCTTCTTTGAGAACGATATGATACTATACATAGAAAACCCATATGACTCCATGAGAAAACTACTGGAACTAATAGAAAGATTCAACAGAGTAGCATAAGATAAACGTACAAAAATCATTTGGATTCCTATACACCAACAAAGAAAACTAAGAAAAGGAAATCAGGAAAACAGTACCATTTATAATAGCCCCTAAAAAAGTAAAATACTTGGGAATAAATCTATCCAGGGATGTAAAAGACCTATACAAAGAAAGCTACAAAACAGTACTGCAAGAAACCAAAAGAGATCTACATAAATGGAAAAACATACCATGCTCATGGATAGGTAAACTCAACATTGTGAAAATGACAATTCTACCCAAAGCGATTTACAAATACAATGCAATATCAATCCAAATACCAAAAACATTCTTTAAAGAGATGGAAAAGCTTTATCATTAACTTTGTATGGAAAGGGAAGGAGCCCCAGATGAGTAAAGAACTATTGAAGAAGAAGAATAAAGTAAGAGGATTTGCACTACCTGACCTCAGAACCTGCTATACGGCTATGGTAGTCAAAACAGCCTGGTACTGCTACAACAGATATGTTGACTAATGGAACAGAATTGAGAACCCAGATGTAAATCCATCCACCTATGTTCCCCTGATCTTCGACAAGGGCCCCAAATCCATCAAATGGGGAAAAGGCAGTCTTTTTAACAAATGGTGCTGGCAAAACTGGATGTCCATCTGCAGAAAAGTGAACCAGAACCCACGCCTCACACCACACAGAAAAACTCATTCAGAATGGGTCAAAGACCTAAATACAAAGCCCAAAACTATGAAATTCATAGAAGAAAAACTAGGATCAACGCCAGAGGCCCTAATACACGGCATCAACAGGATACAAACCAAAACCAACAGCACTGAAGCTCCAAAGGATAAGCTAGACAACTAGGATCTTCAAAAAAAATTAAACACTTTATATTCACCAAAAGAGTAAAAAAAGAACCTAGACTGGAGAAAAAAACTTTGGCTATTACAAATCAGACAAAGGTCTAATCTCTAAAATCTACAAGAAAATCCAACACCTCTACAACAAAAAGACAAATAATCCAATTAAAAAATAGGCAAAAGAAATGAACAGACACTTCACCAAAGACATTCAAGCGCCCAACAGACACATGAGGAAATCATCTCTAGCCATCAGAGAAATGCAAATCAAAACCACAATGAGATACCATCTCACCCCAGCATTACTGGCCTGAATCAACAAAACAGAAAATAACAAATGTTGGAGAGGCTGCAGGGAGAACGGAAGTCTTACGGACTGCTGGTGGGAATGCAAAATGATAAAAACCATTCTGGAAAATGATATGACACTTCCTTAGAAAACCAGAAATAGAAATACCATAAGATTCAGCAATCCCACTTCTAAGAATATTTCCTAGAGAAATGAGTCATCACATGAATAGACATATGCACACCCATGTTCATTGCAGCATTGTTCACAATAGCAAAAAGATGGAAACAACCTAGATGCCCATCAACAGATGAATGGATAAACAAACTGTGGTACATATATTCAATGGAGTATTACACAATGGTAAAGAACAAGGATGAATCTGTGAAGCATCTCATAACATGGATGATCTGGAGGGCATTACGGTGAGTGAAATAAGTCAATCATAAAAGGACAAATATTTGTATGAGACCATACTGTAAAAACTCATGAAGAGATTTACATACAAAAAGAAACAATATTTGATGGTTATGAAGGAGGGGAGGGGTGCGGATGGAAAAACACTTAATCGACAATAGATAAGTGGTAACGTTGGTGAACTGTAAGATGGTATACAATAATGGGGAAGTCAGCACAACCTGTACAAGGTGAGGTCATGGTAGCTCCACAGACACACCCAAACTCCCTAAGGGACCAAATTGCTGGGTTGAGGGCTGTGGGGACCATGGTCTCAGGGAAAATTTAACTTAACTGGCATGATACAGTTTATAAGGAAAATGTTCTACATTCTACTTTGATTAGTAGCATCTGGGGTCTTAAAAGCCTGTGAACTGCCATCTAGGATACTCCACTGGTCCCACCCCTTTGGGAGCAAGAAAGAATGAAGAAAACTAAAGACACAAGGGAAAGATTAGTCCAAAGGACTAAGGGACCACATCTACCATGGCCTCCACCAGACTGAGTCCAGTACAACTAGATGGTGCCTGGCTACCACCACTGACTGCTCTGACAGGGATCACAACAGAGGGTCCGAGAGAGAGGTGGAGAAAAATGTAGAACAAAATTCTAACTCAAAAAGAAAAACCAGACTTGCTTGCCTGACAGATACTGGAGAAACCCTGAGAGTATGGCCCCTGGACACCCTGTCAGCTCAGTAATGAGGTCACTCCTGAGGTTCACCCTTCAGCCAAAGATTGAACAGGCCTGCGGAAGAAAACAAGACCAAAGGGGCATGCCAGCCCTGGGGCAGGGACTGGAAGGCAAGAAGTTACAGAAAGCTGGTAATAGGGAATCCAGGGTTAAGAAGGGAGAGTGTTGACATGTCATGGAGTTGTTAACCAATGTCATACAACAATGTGTGTACTGTTTGATGAGAAAGTAGTTTCTTCTATAAACCTTCATCTAAAATTCAATTTAAAAAAAGAATGCACAAGAAAACTACTGAACCTAATAGAAGATTTCAGCAAAGTATCAGGCTACAAGATAAACATACAAAGATCAGTTTGGGATGTGGGGCCGAGATGTCAGAGTAGTCAGACACTTCTGGTGAACCCTCTTACAACAAAGACCTGAAAAAACAAGAGAAACGATTATATTTATAACAAGCTAGGAGCTCCGAACATCACAGGCAAAGTTAGAAAACAGACTTAGCAGCAGGGGGAGGGAGAGATGGTTCAGAAATGGAGAGGAATTGCTGGACCCGAATCGCCGGAAACCTTCAGGCGCTATTCACGGGAGCGGCTGCAGCAGGCTGGTGGTAACATTCGGTTGCAGTTTCCTGGGGATAAACAGCCAGCTGCACGGCCTACTCACACCTCCGGAACCAAAGAAGAACGGCTCTCTAGGCAAAACCTGAGTACTTGTATATAGTTTACCATGCCCCCACACCCCAAGACGGCTTCACAGGCTGTTGATTTCCCTGGGCCTGAGATAGGCCCTGCTCTGCATCCTCAGCCATTCTCCTGGCCTTGAGGGAAAAGATAATCCACCAGCTCCACTAAGCTAGGGAGCTCAGAACAGAATCAGCTCCTGTCCAGGCATAAATGGTCTGTGGACTTTGAATACCTTTCACCCCTGCATGGGCCTGTGTCGGCCTATTTCAGGAGAATAGGCTCTTGTTGGCAGACTGCAGCTGTTTCAGCTGTGTGGTAAAGAGGTGGGTATTTGGTGTTTGACACTGCTTTGCCTATTAAACAGGGTCCTCATCTACCCACATCAGGGGCCTAAGGACTGGTGGCTCCATTCAGGTCACTCAGCCACCCGTGACAGGGGTCTAAGGATAACTGGTACCTCCCAGTCATTACAACCAAAAGCAATGGCTGCCCATGGTCTGGCTGCAGAACCCACCCACCTGTGCACTCTAGGGAACAGGGACGCACTTTCCTCACAGTCTCTCGGGGGATGGCTGTCAGTCTAATGCCTTGTTCAGAGCGTGACCCCCTGCTGCAACCAGATACCTGTACCTACACCAATCACCCCTGCCCCTCTAAGTCTGTACCATACACTTGATGACCAGCTACCTGGACACCTGAGCTGAATTCATACAAGAAAAGTGAATGGACTCCTAGACTGATATAAATGGTAATACCTCTAGCCATCTGTTGACAGGATGTTAGAGCATCAAAGGTGAAAATAATCAAGCTAGCTTACTCAAGCAACCCATTTGGGTATATCAAAACAAAACAAAGCAAGAAGCTAGGATACAGTAAGCAAACATAAAATAAACTAATACAATAACTTATAGATGGCTCAGAGACAACAGTCAATATCTAATCACATAAAGAAGCAGAACATATTTGCTTCAACAAGCTCTCACAACAAAGAATCAAGGAATCTTCTGGATGAAGGTGCATTCCTGGAATTACCGGATGCAGAATACAAAGGATTGATATATAGAATTCTTTAAGACATCAAGAAGGAGATCAGGCAATACACAGGACAAGCCAGGGAACACACAGATAAAGCAGTTAAAGAAATTAAAAAGGTTATTCAAGAATGTGAAAAGTTTAATAAGCTGCAAGAATCCATACAGAGATAGCAATCAGAAATTCAGAAGATTAACAATAAAACTACAGAATTAGACAATTCAATACAAAGTCAGAGGAGCAGAACTGAGCAAGTGGAAGGCAGAATTGGTGAGAGGAAGATAAAGCACATGGCATCAATATATTTGAAGAAAAATCAGATAAAAGAATTAAAAAAAATGAAGAAACCCTAAGAATCATGTGGCACTCTATCAAGAGAAATAACCTATGAGTGATTGCACTACCAGAACAAGGAGGGGTAACAGAAAGTACAGAGAGACTTGTTGAAGATTTGTTGGCAGAAAACTTCCCTAATATCGTGAAAGATGAGATGACGTCTATCCAAGATGCTCATCGAACTGCAGATAACGAAGATCTTAAAAGAAAGTCACCAAGACATACTATAATCAAGCTTGCCAAAACCAAAGAAAAAGAATTTTAAGAGCATATAGGGATAAGCGAAAAGTCACCTACAAAGGAAAGTCAATATGAATAAGCTTGGACTGCTCGGCAGAAACCATGCAGGCAAGAAGGCAATGAAACGGCTTATATAAAGCACTGAAGGAAAAAATTGCCAGCCAAAAATCATATATCCAGCAAAACTGTCTCTCAAATATGAAGGTGAAATTAGGACATTTCCTGATAAACAGAAGTTTAGGGAATGTGTAAAAACCAAACCAAAACTAGAAGAAATACTAAAGGGAGTTCTCTCATTAGAAAATCAATAATATCAGATATCAACCCAAGACTAGAACAACGAACAGAGTAATCAGATGTCAACCCAGATAGGGAAATCACAAAAATAAATCAAGATAAAAAAACGATCAAAACAAGGAAACAGCGATGTCATTATTTACAAGAAGACAACATTAAAACAATAAGGAGGCACTATGAAATGCAGTCATAGAGCTTTCCTATGGAGAGGAAGACAAGGAGTTGGAAGAAATAAAATTTAGGTTTAAACTTAGAAAAATACCGGTAAATGTTAAGGTAACCACAGAAGAGAGTAAAGATTCTACTCAACAAAATAAAATACAAGTGAAAAAATAAAGACAAAGCAGAAACAAAATCAACAACTATGAATAAGAGGAAAAGACAATATATAAAGATAAACTACTCAGCACAAAAAATTAAGTGGGAAAAAGAAACTGTCAACAACACACAAAAAAGACATCAAAAAGACAGCACTAAACTCATACCTATCCCTAATTATGCTGAATGTAAATGAATTAAATGCACCAATAAAGAGACAGAGAGTGGCAGAATGGATTAAAAAAAACATGATCCATCTATATGCTGCCTACAAGAGACACACCTTAGACTTACGGATGCAAAAACTAAAACTCAAGGATGGAAAAAAAATATCAAGCAAACAACAATCAAAAAAGAGCAGGAGTGGCAATATTAATTTCTGAAAAAATAGACTTTAAAGCTAAGTCCACCACAAAGGATAAGGAAGGACACTATATAATGATTAAAGGGACAACATACCAGGAGGATATAACCATATTAAATATTTATTCACCCAATGATAGGCGTGCAAGATACATAAAACAAACTCTAACAGCATTAAAAAGTGAGATAGCTTCACAGGAGTAGGAGTCTTCAACACACCACTTTTGGTGAAGGACAGAACATCCAGAAAGAAGCTCAATAAAGACTCGGAAGATCTAAATGCCACAATCAGCCAACTTGACCTCATAGACATATACAGAACACTCCACCCAACACCAGCCAAGTATACTTTCTTTTCCAATGCACATGGAACATTCTCTAGAATAGACCACATATTAGGTCATAAAGCAAGCCTTAGCAAAATCCAAAACATTGAAATATTACAAACCACCTTTGTTAACCATAAGGCCATAAAAATAGAAGTCAATAACAGAAAAAAGCAGGGAGAAGAAATCGAACACTTGAAAACTGAACAATATCCTGCTCAAAAACGACTGGGTTATAGAAGACATCAAGGACGGAGTGAAGAAATTCATAGAATGCAATGATAATGTAAAAACTTCCTACCACAACCTTTGGAGCACAGCTAATACAGTGCTCAGAGGTCAATTTATATCAATAAATACACAAGTAAAAAAGAAAAAAGGGACAAAATCAAAGACTTATCCCTACAACTTTGAATAAATTAACAAAATTGATAAACATTTGACCTAACTGTCAAAAGAAAAACAGGAGAGGAAGCAAATAACCCAAATAAGAAATGAGATGGGCGATATTACAACAGACCCAACTGAAATTAAAAAAATCATATCAGATTACTATGAAAAATTGTACTCTAACAAATTTGGAAACCTAGAAGAAATGGATGAATTTCTAGAAACACACTACCTACCTAAACTAACACAAACAGAGGTAGAACAACTAAATAGACCCATAACAAAGAAGAAATTGAAAAGGTAATCAAAAAACTGCCAACAAGAAAAAAGCCCTGCCTGGGATGGCTTCACTGCAGAGTTCTACCAGACTTCCAGAGAAGACTTGACACCACTACTACTAAAGGTATTTCAGAGCATAGAAAAGGACAGAATACCCTCAAACTCATTCTGTGAAACCAGCTTATCCCTGATACCAAAATCAGGTAAAGACACCACAAAAAAAAAGAAAATTACATACGTTAGATACAAAAATCTTCAACAAAATTCTAGCAAATAGAATTCAACAACATATCAAAAAAAAAAAAAATCACCATGATGAAGTGGAATTCACACCAGGTATGCAGGGATAGTTCAACATTAGAAAAACAATCTATGAAATCCATCACATAAATAAAACAAAGGACAAGAACCACATGATCCTATCAATTGGTGCAGAAAAGGCATTTGACAAAGTTCAACACCTATTCATGATAAAAACTCTCAGCAAAATAGGAATAGAAGGAAAATTCCTCAACATAGTAAAAGGCATTTATATAAAGCCAACAACATCATCCTAAATGGAGAGAGTCTGAAAGCATGCCCCTTGAGATCAGGAACCAGGCAAGGATGCCCTTTATCACCACTATACTCAACATTGTGCTGGAGGTCCTAGCCAGAGCTACTAGGCTAGATAAAGAGATAAAGGGCATCCAAATTGGTAAGGAAGAAGTAAAAGTATTCCTATTTGGAGATGACATGATCTTATACAAAGAAAACCCTAAAGACTCCTCAAGAAAACTACTGAAACTAATAGAAGACTTTAGTAGAGTATCAGGATACAAGATAAACATACAAAAATCAGCTGGATTCCTCTACACCAACAAAAAGAACATCGAAAAGGAAATCACCAAATCATTACCATTTACAGTAGCCCACAAGAAGATAAAATACTTAGGAATGAATCCTACCACAGACATAAAAGGCCTATACAAAGAAAACTACAAGACACTACTGCAAGAAACCAAAAGAGACCTACGTAAGTGGAAAACATACCTTGCTCATGGATAGGAAAACTTAATATTATAAAAATGTCTATTCTACAAAAAGCGATCTTATAGATACAATGCAATTCTGATCCAAATTCCAACGGCATTTTTTAATGAGATGGAGAAACAAATCACCAACTTCTTATGGAAGAGAAAGAGACCCCGGATAAGTAAAGCATTACTGAAAAAGAACAAAGTGGGAGGTCTCACTCTACCTGATCTTAGAAACTATTATACCACCACAGTAGTCAAAACACCCTGGTGCTGGTACAACAACAGATACATAGACCAATGGAACAGAATTGAGAATCCAGACATAAATCTATCCACATACGAGCAGCTGATATTTGACAAAGGCCCAAAGCTTGTTTAATGTGGAAAAGACATTCTCTTTAACAAATGGTGCTGGCAAAACTGGATATCCATCTGCAAAAAAATGAAACAAGACCCATACCTCACACCATGCACAAAAACAAACTCAAAATAGATCAAAGGGCTAAATATAAAACTGAAAATGATAAAGATCATGGAAGAAAAATAGGGACAAAGCTAGGAGCCCTAATACATGGCATAAACAGTATACAAAACATTACTAAAAATGCAGAGGAGAAACTAGATAACTGGGAGCTCCTAAAAATAAAAAACCTATGCTCACCCAAAGACTTCAGCAAAAGAGGAAAAAGATTACCTACAGAGTGGGAAAAAGTTTTTAGCTACCACATTTCCAATCAGCATCTAATCTCTAAAATCTACATGATACTGCAAAAACTCAACAACAAAAAGACAAATAACCCAATTAAAAAATGGGCAAAGGACATGAACAGGCACTTCACTAAAGAAGACATTCAGTAGCCAAAAGATACATGAGGAAATGCTCACGATCATTAGCCATTAGAGAAATGCAAATCAAAACTACAATGACATTCCATCTCACTCCAACAAGGCTGGCATTGATCCAAAAAACATAAAATAATAAATGTTTGAGAGGTTATGGAGAGACTGGGTCACTTCTACACTGTTGGTGGGAATGTAAAATGGTACAACCACTTTGGAAATTGATTTGGTGCTTCCTTAAAAAGCTAGAAATAGAACTACCATACGATCCAGCAATTCCATTACTCAGAATATATCCTAGAGAAATAGGAGCCTTTACATGGACAGATATATGCACACTCATACTCATTGCAGCACTGTTTACAATAGCAAAAAGATGGAAGCAACCAATGTGCCCATCAACAGATGAATGGATAAATAAATTATGGTACATTCACACAATGGAATCAGATCGATAAAGAACAATGATGAATCCATAAAATATTTCATAATATGGAGGAATCTGGAAGGCATCATGCTGAGTGAAATTAGTCAGTTGAAAAAAGGACAAATATTGTATGAGACCACTATTATAAGAACTCAAGAAAAGGTTTAAACACAGAAGAAAATATTCTTTGATGGTTATGAGAGTGGGGAGGGAGGGAGAGGGGTTCTCACTAATTAGATAGTAGATAAGAACTATTTTAGGTGAAGGGAAAGACAACACGCAGTACAGGCAAGATGAGCACAACTGGACTAAATCAAAAGCAAAGAAGTTTCCTGAATAAACTGAATGCTTCGAAGACCAGTGTAGCAGGGGTGGGGGTGTGGGGACCATGGTTTCAGGGGACATCTAAGTCAATTGGCATAATAAAATCTATCAAGAAAACATTCTGCATCCCATTTTGGAGCATGGAGTCTGGGGTCTTAAATGCTAGCAAGGAGCCATCTAAGATGCATCAATTGGTCTCAACCCACCTGGAGCAAAGGAGAATGAAGAACACCAAAGACACAGGGTAATTATGAGCCCAAGAGACAGAAAGGGCTACATAAACCAGAGACTACATCAGCCTGAGACCAGAAGAACTAGATGGTGCCCGGCTACAACCGATGACTGCCCTAACTGGGAACACAACAGAGAACCCCTGAGGGAGCAGGAGAGCAGTGGGATGCAGACCCCAAATTCTTGTAAAAAGACCAGACTTAATGGTCTGACTGAAACTAGAAGGACCCCTGAAGTCAGGGTCCTCAGACCTTCTATTAGCCCAAAACAGGAACCATTCCCAAAGCCAACTCTTCAGACAGGGATTGGACTGGACTATGGGATAGAAAATGATACTGGTGAAGAGTGAGCTTCTTGGATCATGTAGACACATGAGACTATGTGGGCAGCTCCTGTCTACAGGGGAAACGAGAGGGCAGAGAGGGTCAGAAGCTGGCCGAATGGACATGAAAATAGAGAGTGGAGGGAAGGAGAGTGCTGTCTCATTAAGGGGAGAGCAACTAGGAGTATGTAGCAAGGTGTATATAAATTTTTATATGAAAGACTGACTTAATTTGTAAACTTTCACTTAAAGCAAAATAAAAATTATTTAAAAAAAATCAGTTTGATTCCTCTACACCAACAAAGAGAACGTCAAAGAGGAAATCACCAAATCAATACCATTTTCAATAGGCCCCCAAGAAAATAAAATACTTAGAAATAAATCTAACCAGAGATGTAAAAGGCCTATACAAAGAAAACTACAAGACACTACTGCAAGAAGCCAAAAGAGACCTATATAAGTGGAAAAACATACCTTGCTCATGGATAGGAAGACTCAACCTGGTGAAAATGTCCATTCTACCCAAAGCGATCTACAGATACAATGCAATTCCTATCCAAATTCCAATGCTATTTTTTAATGAGATGGAGAAACAAATCATGAACTTCGTATGGAAAGGGAAGAGGACCCAGATAAGTAAAGCATTACTGAAAAAGAACAAAGTGGGAGGCCTCACACTTCCTGATTTTAGAACCTATTATACCGCCACAGTAGTGAAAAGAGCCTGGTACTGGTACAACAACAGATACACAGACCAGTGGAACAGAATTGAGAATCCACACATAAATGCATCCACCTAGGAGCAGGAAACCCTGGTGGTGTAATGCTTAAGTGCTACAGCTGCTAACCAAGAGGAGGGCAGTTCAAATCCGCCAGGTGGTCCTGGGAAACTCTATGGGGTTGTTCCACTCTGTCATATAGGGTCGCTATGAGTCGGAATTGACTCGACGGCAGTGGACTGGGTGTATGGGCAGCTGATATTTGACAAAGGCCCAAAGTCAGTTAAATGGGGAAAAGACAGTCTCTTTAACAAATGGTGCAGGCACAACTGAATAACCATCTGCAAAAAAATGAAATAAGACCCATACCTCACACCATGCACAAAAACTAACTCAAAATGGGTCAAAGACCTAAATATAAAATCTAAAACGATAAATATCATGGAAGAAAACATAGGGACAATGCTAAGAGCCCTAATGCATGGCATAAACAGTATACAAAACATTACCAACAATGCACAAACACCAGAAGAGAAACTAGATAACTGGGAGCTCCTAAAAATCAAACACCTACGCTCATCCAAAGACTTCACCAAAAGAGGAAAAAGACAACCTACAGACTGGGAAAAAAGTTTTGGCTATGACAAATCCAATCAGTGTCTAATTTCTAAAATCTACAAGATATTGCAAAACCTCAACAACAAAAAGACAATCCAATTTAAAAATGGGCAAAGGATATAAACAGGCACTTCACTAAAGATGACATTCAGGTGGCTAACAGATACCTGAGGAAATGTTCACAATCATTAGCCATTAGAGAAATGCAAATCAAAACTACAACGAGATACCATCTCACCCCAACAAGGCTGGCATTAATCCAAAAAACACAAAATAATAAATGTTGGAGAGGCTGTGGAGAGACTGGAACACTTATACACCGTTGGTAGGAATGTAAAATGGTACAACCACTTTGGGAATCGATTTGGCACTTCCTTAGAGAGCTAGAAATAGAGCTACCATACTATCCAGCAATCCCACTCCTTGGAATATGTCCTAAAGAAATAAGAGTCTTCACACGAATAGATATATGCACACCCATGTTCACTGCAGCACTGTTTAAATAGCAAGAAGATGAAAACAACCAATGTGCCCATCAACAGATGAATGCATAAACAAATTATAGTATATTCACAGAATGGAATAGTACACAACAACAAAGAACAACGATGAATCTGTGAAACATTCCATAACATGGAGGAATCTGGAAGGCTTATGGTGAGTGAAATTAGTCAGTTGCAAAAGGACAAATATTGCATGAGACCACTATTATAAGAACTTGAGAAAAGGTTTAAACACAGAGGAAAACATACTTTGATGGTTACAAGGGTGAGGATGGAGGGAGGGAGAAGGGTATTCACTGATTAGATAGTAGACAAGAATTATTTTAGGTGAAGGGAAAGACAGCACACAATACAGGGCAAGTCAGCACAACTAA